>NC_068911.1:76946003-77146003 GCF_023091745.1 Budorcas taxicolor
TTCAAAAACAAATTTAAAATCATACAAAATATATGAAATAACAGTTTTTAGATACTGCACGTCAGGCAGCACAGAAAAGTAATCACTGAGAGAGAGGATGCAAACAAGATGAGCCCTATGATTGTCCCCGCTTATTGCCTGGGGAGAGCTTCCAGGCTGCAGCACAGGGATGGTGAAGTCAGCCATCCCCTAGAATTGATGAGATAGTAGAGCCAGGAAGCCAACTCTATTGTGGCAAGAGTTTACAAGAAAGACTCCCAGAGAGGAGAGCCAGAGAGAGAGAGAGCTCTCCAGATATCTGCAGAGGGTCCCCCTTACGCCTCTGATTGAGTACTGAGTGGACATGTGCATGAGGAAACTGTCCAAGACAGAAAATAGAACATCTCAATAGGAGAAGAGGGAAAAATCTCTGGAACTCACATCAGCCTGGAATTAGTTAATATTCCCATAGAGAAAATATAAAACCCTCATAATTCATAGGGCACTAAGCACACAGAAAGATATTGCTTCAGTAATATAGAAAACTTAGGTCTAGACTAAAGACAGCTCTGGTCCCACCTAGGAAAATTCAAAGCAAGCCTTGGCAGAATCAAACTATTTCCAAGTAACATACTTGAGGTCAGAACAAACCACAGGAATATTAAAGGAATTTAAATATACCTGTCACCCAACAAAGTAAAATTCACAATATCTGCCACCCAGTCAAAAATTCTCTAATATGCAAAGAAACAGGAAACTATGGCACATGGTGAGGAGAAAAATCAATCAATAGAAAAAGATCCAAAAATGATACAGAGAACACAATTAATATGCGAGAATGTTGAAACAGTTTTTCTAACACATTCTATGTATTCAAGAAGACAGAATGAGTGAATTATAAATAGAGATATTGATGACACAAAAGTGAACTAAGTCAAATTTCTAGTGATAAAAAATTGTAGTAACTGACAATATTTCTACAGGCAGAATTAACAGATTGGACAATGAAAAGAAAAGATTTGTGGATCTGAATACCTCACAAAGCAGAATACTCCATATGAAAACAGATAAAAGACTGGACAAAAACTGAACAGAGCATGAGAGAGCTGTGAGACAACTTTAAGGAGCCAATAAAACTTACAGAGTCACCAATAAGAAGAAGACAGTGAAAATGTTTAAGCAATCATGGCCAAAATTTTTCCAATTTGTCAAAAATTACAGATGTATATATTTTAAAAGCTCAACTAAACCCAAGCATAGGAAATATTATTAAAATGATATTGATACATATCATAATAAAACGAGAAAAGACACATTATATGCAGAAGAACAAAGATAAGAACAATAGCAGATTTCTTGCTGAAAATAATACAGTGGAGAATTATCTTCGAGGTACTGAATAGAAGGGGGGAAAAGTGTCAATGTAGAATTCTATACTCAGTGAAAATATCTTCAAAAATAGAGAGGAAATAAATTTTTTCAGACATTCAAAAACTGAAAAAATGAATTGCCAGCAAAACTGTATTATAAGGAATATTGAAAGAAGTCCCTTAGGCATAATGAAAATGATATCAGGTGGAAATCTGTATATACACAAAGGCACGAAGAGCACTAAAATGGTGACCACGTGGGTAAATATGAAATGTGATTGTGTGAGTGCTCAGTCACTCAGCCCTGTCCAGCTCTCTGTGATCCCAGAGACTGTGCAGCACATCAGGCTGCTCTGCCCATGGGATTTCCTGGCAAGAATACTGGAGTTGGTTGCCATTTCCTGCTCCAGGGGCTCTTCCCCACCCAGGCATCAAACCCATGCCTCCTGCATCTCCTTCATTGGCAAGCAAGTTCTTTACCACTCCACCTTGAGTTTGGGAAACCCAAATATGAAAGATAGTATTGCTTAATTTTTAAATATTTTAAAAATAGTTTCTTTGTTAAAAGTAAAACCAATTGCAATGTATGTTTGCTTTTATAACAAACATAGAAATATAATTTATAATGACAATGACATAAAGGCTGTAAAGAGAAAAAATGAAGTATATTACTTAAAGCTAAATTGTGATAAGTTAAAGATATGTATAACATACCCTAAAGCAACCACTATAAAAAAGAAGAAAGAGTGATGGCATATAAGTCAACAAAGAAGATACATTGGAATTAAAAAAAAAAAAAAAAACCTTTCATCTACAGAAGGAAGAAAATGAGGTGAAAAGGTAATAAAGCATTCAAGATTATAGTGCCAGCCAGAGCCACATGAGGTTGGCTCTGGAACAATTTCAGTTCAGTTCAGTCAATCAGTCGTGTCCGATTCTTTGTGACCCCATGGACTGCAGCACACCAGGCTTCCCTGTCTGTCACCAACTCCTGGAGTTTACTCAAACTCATGTACATTGAATCAGTGATGCTGTCCAACCATCTCATCCTCTGTTGTCCCCTCCTCCTCCTGCCTTCAATCTGTCCCAGCATCAGGGTCTTTTCCAATGAGTCAGCTCTTCACATCAGGTGGCCAAAGTTTCCACTTCAGCATCAGTCCTTCCAATGAATATTCAGGACTGATTTCCTTTAGGATGGACTGGTTGGATCTCCTTGCAGTCCAAGGGACTCTCAAGAGTCTTCTCCAATACCACAGTTCAAAAGCATCAATTCTTCAGTGCTCAGCTTTCTTTATAGTCCAACTGTCACATCCATACATGACTACTGGAAAAAACATAGCCTTGACTAGATGGACCTTTGTTGGCAAAGTAATGTCTCTGCTTTTGAATGTGTATCTAGGTTGGTCATAGCTTTTCTCCCAAGGAGTAAGAGACTTTTGATTTCATGCCTGCAGTCACTATCTATAGTGATTTTGTAGTCTGAAAAAATAAAGTTTGCCTCTATTTCCACTGTTTCTCCATCTATTTGCCATGAAGTGATGGGACCGGATGCCATGATCTTTGTTTTCTGAATGTTGAGTTTTAATTCAAACTTTTTCACTCTCCTCTTTCACTTTCATGAAGAGGCTCTTTAGTTCTTCTTCACTTTCTGCCATAAGGTAGTGTCATCTGCATATCTGAGGTTATTGATATTTCTCCTGGAAATATTGATTTCAGCTTGTGTTTCATCTAGCCCAGCGTTTCTCATGATGTACTCTGCATATAAGTTAAACAAGCAGGGAGACAATATACAGCCTTGACGTACTCCTTTTCCTATTTGGAACCAGTCTGTTCCATGTCCAGTTCTAACTGTTGCTTCCTGACCTGCATACAGGAGTCTCAAGAGACAGGTCAGGTGGTCTGGTATTCCCATCTCTTTCAGAATCTTCCACAGCTTATTGTGATCCACACAGTCAAAGGCTTTGGCATAGTCAATAAAGCAGAAATAGATGTTTTTCTGGAACTCTCTTGCTTTTTCCATGAGCCAGTGGATGTTGGCAATTTGATCTCTGGTTCTTTTGCCTTTTTTATAACCAGTTTGAACATCTGGAAGTTCACGGTTCATGTATTGCTGAAGCCTGGCCTGGAGAATTTTAAGCATTACTTTACTAGCATGTGAGATGAGTGCAATTGTGCGGTAGTTTGAGCGTTCTTTGGTATTACCTTTCTTTGGGATTGGAATGAAAACTGACCTTTTCAATTCCTGTGGCCACTGCTGAGTTTTCCAAATTTGCTGGCATATTGAGTGCAGCATTTTCATAGCATCATCTTTTAGGATTTGAAATAGATCTATTGGAATTCCATCACCTCCACTAGCTCTGATGCTTCCTAAGGCCCACTTGACTTCACATTCCAGGATGTCTGGCTCTAGCTGAGTGATCCCACAATCCTAATTATCTGGGTCATGAAGATCATTTTTGTACAGTTCTTCTGTGTATTCTTGGTGCCTCATTTTAATATCTTCTGCTTCTGTTAGGTCCATACCATTTCTGTCCTTTATTGAGCCCATCTTTGCATGAAATCTTCCCTTGGTATCTCTAATTTTCTTGAAGATATCTTTAGTCTTTCCCATTCTATTGTTTTCCTCTATTTCTTTGCACTGATGACTGAGGAAGGCTTTCTTATCTCTCCTTGCTATTCTTTGGAACTCTACATTCAAACAGGTATATCTTTCCTTTTAGAATCTTTTTTTCCCATATCCTACAATATTGTAATTCTTGATCCAACTTTGAATCTATTGTAAGTTAACAGCCAATGATCACATAACCAGAGCCGTGTCTCAAATTAAAATTTTGAATTACTACACATTCATACTTCTTCTCAAGCTGAAATATACTTTATGAGAAACTGTTCACATACCCATCTGTGGATAACAAGCCAACTGAAAGATAGAGTCACCAGGGTGTAATCTAACAGAGGGAAGTAGGGAGCAAGAGTGTCTGACCAAGAACACTTGTCTGATCCACCATTATGTGCTAGTCACTGAATTCCTGCTTAGGGGTACAGAGGAACTCACTTCAGCCTGAGCTGGCCCATAGCTTCATTATCAGCTATAGATAATAATTTAAGATCTTATACTTGATTGGAAAGTCAGGATTCTAGTTAATGAGATGACTTTTTCATAGACCTAAGATGATAGATACAGGTTACATTCAGAAATAAATCAGGAAGGAATCAGAATATAAATCATCAAGTATACTCGCCAATGTCCAAGGTAAAGACACTAAGAAATAGTACTAATCAGTCAGCTGATTTCTTTTTCCCACTTCTTCAGCAACCTCATTAATCCTCTCTGAATTTCCTTTTTGTGGGAATACAGTGAGTCAGTGTGCCTGGCTAAGAACAGGTCATTTATTTGACAGTGCTAGCCAATAGATTCAAATGGCTGAATTTCTGCCAAAGGGCACTGTACCCCCTCAGTAGCAACTACATCAAATCGCCCTGTCCTCCGGGTCTCTTCTCAGTACCTGGCAGATAGTTGACAAATGAAAACCAGAACAATACAATTGAGTTAGTATGAGGACTCACCCGTGATCATTGGCATTATTAGCAATATGCAGGATCCCCTTGGATAACCCACTTTTCCTTTTATAGCCCCTTGAAGCAATGGAGTAATGAGAGAAGGACTGGTGTTAGAACAAAGTTTGATTCATTTAACTGTCCTCCCATGGATGACTTTTGTGTAAATAATAGATGATCACTATTTGAGAGTGTTAGGGGTTCGAAAATAGGTGTGGAGTATGTGAGGTAAGGAGGGAGCAATATTGAAGAAGGAAGACAGATCAACAGTTACATTTGCTGAAAGGAACATCATAATTGTCCACAGAGTAGTCACACTCTCCTTCCTTTTCCCAAACAGAATCTTGGTTTCATTTGGGTCCCCATGGTCTATTTTGGCCATGTTAAAGGAAAGGTGGATTCATCCCCAATCAGAGGGCAAAACTGGTATAGTCTAAGTCAATCGTGGGGTCCTATTCTCCTTGCCAAGTATTAGTTTAGACAGGAGCATATGACACAACTGTGAGCAGAAACTTCAGGGGAAGTCTATTTGGGAGGTGAGAGGATGAATACTATTCACTCTTATGAAAGACACAGGAAGTAATGTCCATCTTATTCAACTACACTGATCACGAACTTCACACATGTAGAGAGTAGAACCAAGAAACTCAAAGAAGTGGAACCAGGGTCTTCATTTATCATTCCTTAAGACTATCCTCCCTATGGGCCTCTTGTCATATGTTATATAAAAAGTCCTTAGTTCTTAGGCCAGTTAAATAGGATTTTTCTGATTCCTGAAGCAGAAATCATTCTGATAGAATTTTTCACCTTACATATTTCACAAAGAAATAAAACAAACCCAGGAAGTAAAGTGATTTAACCAAGGCCATACAGCCAATTAACAGCAAAGACCAGGCCAGACTAACCACCTTTGTGTTCTGAGCACACTTCAATCCAAAGTTATTATAGGAATATCAAATTTAGAAGCACCCACATATTCATTATTAATGCGATTAATCCATGATAATCATTTTACCTAAAGAAATTAACATCACCCTTATCTTTGAGTCACTTGTTTTACCTGATTTTCTAAGAGTTTTTGCAAATTCTTAGTGTTAATAATAGGCACCTCCAGGGTGATAATAAAAATATTCAACAACTGAGATGAGAAATCCATCCAATCAGAATGGATACTGGCTATACCCTAGGGCAAGGTTCCAGAGGCTCTTGTGTGCCAGGCCTTACTCATTCACTTACCAAAATATGCGGATGTCCTGCATTCTCAGAGAAAGGTATGGGGGCCAGGGAGCTAAATAGAGGAGGAAACTAGTTCAGCATTTAAAAAACAGTTTGGCTGGACCACTGCATCTGGCTAGCTATCAATGCTGTGTTTCATAAAATAAGTACCTAACAATCTCAGGTGTATTTGTTTCATCCCTTCCTCCATACAGACTATAAATTCTTTGAGAACAAAAATAATATGTGACATTTTATTCTGTTTTACCAATAATACTTAGTACCCGGGGGTTCAATAATTAACAAATAATATTTTCCCTGATGCTAAAATATACATGGGACTAAAACATTACCTAGTCTCATTCATTCACCCTATGTTTGTATTTGCTGTTGTTCAGTCACTCAGTCATGTCTGACTCTTTGCCACCCCATAGACTGCAGCACACCAGGCTTCCCTGCCCTTTACTATCTCCCAGAGTTTGCTCAAACTCATGTCTATTGAGTCAGTGATGCCATCCAAATATCTCATCCTCTTTCATCCGCTTCTCCTGTTTTAAATCTTTTCTAGTATCAGGGTCTTTTCCAATGAGTTGGCTCTTCCTCTTCGCATCAGGTGGCCAAAGTATTGGAGCTTCAGTTTCAGCATCAGTCCTTACAATGAATATTCAGGACTGATCTCTTTCAGGATTGACTGATTTGATCTTCTTGCAGTCCAAGGGACTCTCAAGAGTCTTCTCCAACACCACAATTCATAAGCATCAATTCTTTGGTGCTCAGCTTTCCTTATGGTCCAACTCTCACATCCATACGTGGACTACTGGAAAAACCATAGCTTTGACTAAGACAGACCATTACTGGCAAAGTAATGTCTCTGCTTTTTAATATGCTGTCTAGGTTGGTTATTTCTTTTCTTCCAAGGAGCAAGTGTCTTTTAATTTCATGGCTGCAGTCAATATCTACAGTGATTTTGGAGCCCAAGAAAATAGTCTGTCACTGTTTCTTTGTTTCCCCTTCTATTTGCCATGAAGTGATGGGACCAGATGCCATGATCTTAGTTTTTTGAATGTTGAGTTTTAAGCCAGCTTTTTCACTCTCCTCTTTCACTTTCATCAAGAGGCTCTTTAGTTCCTCTTGGCTTTCTACCATAAGGGTGGTGTCATTTGCATATCTGAGGTTATTAATATTTCTGCCAGCAATCTTGATTCCAGCTTGTGCTTCATTCAGCCTGGCATTTCACATGATGAACTCTCCATATAAGTTAAATAAGCAGGGTGACAATATAGAGTCTTGACTTATTCCTTTCTCAATTTGGAACCAGTCTGTTGTTCCATGTTCAGTTCTAACTGCTGCTTCTTGACCTGCATACAGGTTTCTCAAGAGGCAGGTAAGATGGTTTGGTATTCCCATCTCTTTAAGAATTTTCCACAATTTGTTGTGATCCACACAGTCAAAAGCTTTAGCGTAGTCAATGAAGCAGAAGTAGACTTTTTCCGGAATTTTCTTGCTTTTTTAATGATCCAGTGTATGCTGACAATTTGATCTCTGGTTCCTCTCCCTTTTCTAAATCCAGCTTGAACATCTTTAAATTCTCAGTTCACATACTGTTGAAGCCTAGCTTGGAGAATTTTGAGCATTACCTTGCTAGCGTGTGAATTGAGTGCAATTGTGCATAGTTTGAGCATTCTTTGAGATTGCCTTTCTTTGGGATTGGAATGAAAACTGACCTTTTCCAGTCCTGTGGCCACTGCTGTTTTCCAAATTTCCAAATATGCACTCAAGTGCATATTGAGTACAGCACTTTCACAGCATTATCTCTTAGGATTTGAAATAGCTCAACTGGGATTCCATCACTTCCACTAGCTTTGTTCATAGTGATGCTTCCTAAGGCCCACTTGACTTTGCACTCCAGGATGTCTGGCTCTAAGTGAGTGATCACACCATCATGGTTATCTGGGTCATTAAGATATTTTTTGTATAGTTCTTCTGTGTATTCTTACCACCTCCTCTTAATATTTTCTGCTTCTGTTAGGCCCATACCATGTCTGTTCTTTATTATGCCCACCTTTGCATGAAATGTTCCCTTGGTATCTCTAATTTCCTTGAAGAGATCTCTAGTCTTTCATTAAGTGCTACTAAATCCAGCCGTAGACCAGTGCTAAAAATAGGGAGATAAGACTGATTCAGCATCATGAAAGTCATAAGGTCTATTTCAAAAGTGTTCAGATCATCTTCACCTTAATTCCTAAAAAAAGCAATTGGTATGCATGACAATATAGGCCTAGGAACATAGGGGAGGGCCTTGAGAAAATATAAAGTTTGAGGAAATTTTCGGATTTCTGTATAGTTGTGATTCCTCTTTTAAGGATTACTAAACTTTCCAACAGGGAACTCTTCATTCTTTTCACTAGCTCTTCATCCTCCTTTTTTCTTTCTATAGAATTTGACACTGGTGACCACTACCACCAGTGGTGATATTGTTTCTTCCTTCTGCTCTAACACTTCACTAATCTTTTAAGTGGCTTCTCTTTTCTTCCTGAGACCTAAAAATGCTTCTTTCCTAAGATTTTAATTACATGCCTTTGTTTGTACATTCTTTTCTTTGATGACCCACCCAATTCCAGCCTCAATCATCAGATTTTGCAATTGGCTTCCACATCTGTTCCCATCCTAAGCATTTAGTCTTTCCCTTAGTTCCAAATCTTCACTGCTATCTTCCTCCCTGACTAGTTTATACATCCATTCACTACCTTCAAGCTAATCCTCTGCCTGACTAAACCGCTTCTGGTTATGGCACTGCCGCCTTCAAGGCATCCTGTTTTGTGGCCTTGAACCATTTTTGATTCCCCCTTATTCCTTCACATAGAACATACCTGTGGTCAGGAGTCAGGTCCACCTGGATCCAACCCTAATAAGCACTTCCTATTAGTCAGGTGAACTTGGGTATGTTAATTAACCCCAGAGTCTTAACTGTGTCCATTATAAAGTAGAGGCAATATGTCCCAGCTTGGGAGCCTAATGAGCAAGTGTATATAAAAGACCTGATGCCCCTTAAACTCATCCAGGAAATCCATGGCACAGTCTAAATAATACTTCATCCTTCAAATCTACACAAAACTATTGTTTTAAAATTTTCTCAATGGAGATATTTTACTTCTCTGAGGCTTAAAGAATTATGTTTGTGCTTAACTGGCAGCATTAATCCTCTTTTGAAATTTCGGTGCTTACCTCGCAAGCTTGATTTTTGGATTTTCCAGATATTCTCTGTCTAGTATGGTAGCTATTCAAACTTCCATGCATGGGAGTAAGGAGGGTGCTGCTAGCAGGTGGTGGGTGTTATCCTTGGCCAGGGCTCTCCCCTGGTTCACCTGGCCACACCCATGCACTGAGGCTGCTGGGAGCCAACCTGACACCTCCGGAAGCCTTGGTGCAGCCCCATAGGCAGCAGCTGAGCGCGATCCCTGGCAACCAGGCCTTTTCTGGCTGGAGCTGCTGGGTGCAAGCGCCTGGGTGTCAGTGAAGCATTGAGGGGCACCGGAGACCTGGCCCCTCCATTTGCCAGCTAGCTGCATGCCCCTGAGCAGTCAATTTTTCTTACTTCTATGAAAACTTCTATAAAATGGAGATGATGCTAGTACAGTAAGCCACCTACATAGGAACAGTTAAGTTGTGAACTTTCAAAAATGCAAACATGCTTTCACATGTCCAGTCAGGTTAATGGTTCAAGTGTCTGGTATACATTGTCACGTGCATGCATCCTATACAAGCGGCTGTGCTTTTGTGTACTTTACTGTGTAAAAATATATAAAGTACAGTAGTATAGTATCTTTATTTCAAGCCCCAGATATCCAGAAACAAGCATAAAAAGCAGCAGTGATGTAGCTGGTACAGAACTAGCGAAACATCACTGGATTGTTTTTTCAAGAGGGTGGATAGAACTGAACCCAGCAAGGAACCTGTGCCACCAACATCAGGCATGAGTGAAATTGAAGCCCGCCCTCTCTTATTGCTGATGATTCTTCAGCTCTACCATCTCCCACCTCGTTTCCCTCCTGCAATCAGTGACTCTCCTTGCCTATTCACTTGATGCCAGCCCCTGTATGCCCACTGTCGTACTGCACTAAGTGTACTTGTCAAGGTGTGTGTGCGTATGTGCATGCTAAGTCGCTTCATTCGTGTCCAACTCTTTGCAACCCTATGGACTATAACCTGCCAGGCTCCTCTGTCCTTGGGATTCTCCAAGGATACGGGAATGGGTTGCCTCCTCCAGGGGACCTTCCCAACCCAGGGATCGAACCTGCATCTCTATGTCTCCTGCATTGGCAGGCAGGTTCTTTACAACACCACCTGGGAAGCCCATTTCTCAAAGTACTGTATTGTAAGAGTAAAACTGTTTTCTTTTTTTGTTAGTTTTTTAATATATTATTGGAGTGAAAAGTGTTATAAACCTATTAGAGTACAGTAATATATAATCGTTTGTGTTAGTTAGGTACCTAGCTAACTTTGTCAGAACAGAACTTGTTCATTCATAGGGAACTTGCTATGCCTACCTTCACAGGACTACTGTGAAGGTTTCATAAGATGATACAAGTGAAGGGCGTAGGACAGTGAAAGTAGCCTCCAAATGTTACTTCGTATTTCTCTGATCATCACACAAATGTGCTGCAGGGAGACCTGTAGCCCAGCCTCTCCGCCTCCGCAGGTCAGGTCAGTTTGCAGTGGCCCTGGGAGTCAGTCTCCTGCCTCATATGAGGCCACAATCAGCGTGAGCTGCAGCTTCCACCCAGAGGGCCTGGGACCCTCAGCATGCACTTCAGCAAACTTCAGGAAGCCCAGCGGTGGGCAGTCCTGGTCTGAGGCGCCATGGGAGAATAGAATGGTCAGCGCCCTGGAGTGAGGATTCATTTGGCCAGGGACTGTGTCAGTGCTGGAAGAGAACAGGAGTAGCCCTAACAACCGCCCCACCCCAGCCTGGGTGGGGTAAGTAGTGAGGAAAACTGGGCCCAGTCTACCCACTACTGGGGTTCTGAGAAGGCTCCGAGGAGGGAGTAAAGAAAAGAAATAGAAGCCGAAGAGCTGGAGCCTGGAGAACCAGACAAATATGGAGGGGTAGAGCCTGCAGGCCCTCAGGACCCGGATGAGAAGACAGACTCTGTCAAAAACAAGGGGAAAGTATTCAGTGCAAGAGGGACAGGCTTGGCTTTGAGCTACTTAAGACTGGGGGAGACCTGCATTTGCATGGGTGGTATAGGTAGGGCTGGTGAGAAGGAGGCTGTTTCTAGAAATGCTTAGGAGATGCAATTGGCTGGATTTCATGAAGGTTTAAATGGAAGAGTTAGTGGTTGAGATAGAAAGCTGGAAGAGTCAGATACTGCGGCTCTCCCAGGGGGAGGTCCTGTTTGTAACAGCCCGGGGGAAGTCAAGTTCTTAAACATGGGCGAGGGAAGGTGGATCTAAGCTGGAGCTCAGACTCTTTGAGTCATTTGTTCACTAGATGGGTATTCAGCACCTGTACTAAGCACTCCTTTTAGGCTTAGAGATTTCGCTTGAATAAAACTTCAAATCTCTAAAGAATAAAAGAATATTTTTTTTTAATTTAAATGTATGGCTATTCCAGTTTAAATGTAAATTAAATGTAATTAGAAACTAACATTTTCTGTTACTTCAGCCATATTTCAGGTGCTTTAAAAGTCCATGTAGCTGATGGTTACCACAATGCTTTATAAAACGATGTTATAGAACATTTCCATCATCTAAAATTTTTAATGTGGGAAGTATAAAATATGCTCATTTTATTAAATTTATTTATATATAATTGGCAGATAATTGCTTTACAATAATGTAATGGTTTCTGCCATTCATCAACAAGAATCGGCCATAGGTATTCATATGTCTCCTCCTTCATGAATGTCCCTCCTACCTCCCACCCCATCCCACCCTTCTAGGTTTTTAAAACTCCTCCTTTGATAGCAGAAGATATATCTCTGTGTTTTTCATTTTTATATTCTCTGTGGTTCTTTGTGTGTGTGTGTGTGTGTGTGTGTGTGCACTCAGTCATGTCCAACTCTGAGACTCCCTGGACTATAGCCCACCAGGCTCCTCTGTGCATGGAATTCTCCAGGCAAGAATACTGGAGTGGGTTGCCATTTCCTACTTCAGGGGATCTCCCCGACCCAGCAATCAAACCCACTTCTCCTGCATTGGCAGGCAGATTCTTTACTACTGAGCTACCTGGGAAGCCCAGGCTTCTTTGTACTTGGCAATTAAATATGCACATTGTAAAATGTTTGCAAATTTGTAAAAAGGAATATATGCATGATATCCAATACATGCTTTCAAAAACCTCCATTATTATGTACTACTACTGATTACCATTCACTTTGTGTTTACCTTCTGCTAAGGCAGATCACAATCACGGCATGGCCTCCTCAGTTTCCTGCCCACACCACCTCCTCACAGGCACATCCCACCTAACCAGACTGTTTGCAAGACATTTAAAAGAAAACACTAGGAAAAAAGATAAATACAACATAGGTATTCAAGAGTAAGTGGAGGATTTTTGGAGCACAGCCATTTTGAGATTGCTGAAGTATGTGAGGGTTGTAAATTAAAAAAGAAAAATGGGAATTTTAACAAGTATTACAAAGGCCTATGTGCCACCTTCCCCATGTGAAAGAAATAGGAAGCAAAGACTTGAGATATTAGAATTTTCATTATTGCATGGACTTTGCTTTTTTTAACTACATTAATACTATTCTAGGTCTGAAAGCATATGGATCATCATTCTATAAGCATTCTAATTAGATAACATCTATTTCACATAACATTATTTAGCTTACAGTTGCCTCATTTTTATAAGCCTAGATTTATGTGGAGGTAAAAATGCATAACTTTGCATTTTCATGCCATGATTAACCATAGACAAACCAAAGTACCAACCTAAAGTTTTATAAATGTTCATACATGACACTGGTTAATATCAGCATTCAGAATTTCCAGAAAAGGAATGGACTCCTCTCACAACAGGCCAACACAGGTGCATTCTCTAAGAGGGGCATGAGGAATAGAGCCCCTTGACTCCTTCTGACATTAATGGGCGTCCCACAGCCAGATCTTGGTGCCCTGCCTTGAGAATTTACCCAACTGTAAAATTACATTCTACATAGTTTCATGAGGGAAGATGACGCATGTCACTCCTGGAAACTATCACATGTTCCCTATAAATTATGTCACTAAAGAGCTTTTACCATGGGTAGTCAGTCTGGGCCTGACAATTTTTTACTTTTGCTTCAACCTCCTAACAACAGAAAGGAGAGGTATTTTCACCGCTGCAAAATCTAAGATATAAAGGTCAAGCAAACACTGAATTACTATTGCTTTAAGAGTTTTTCTTTTTTGGTAGTAAGAGAACTGGCATATAATTTGACCGAATGCAAAATCAATCATAGCAAGCACTTTGACAGTTTTTAACCAAACGGATTACTAGGCTCAGTACATTAAATGCTCTACATGGCAACCAAATGTTTTACATGGTCAATTCCTCTTTATCTGGATTTTTCATTGGGATTTTTTGTTTTCTATTGAAATATAGTTGATTTATAACGTTGCATTAATTTCTAGTATACAGCAAAGTGATTCAGTTTTATATGTGTGTGTGTGTATTCTTTTTTTGGATTCTTTTCCATTATAGGTTATTACAAGGTATTGAATATAGTACCCTGTTGTGTGTGGCAGGACATTACTGTTTACTATTTTATTATAGTAGTTTGCATCTGTTAATACCAAACTCGTAATTTATCCCTACCTCCTCTTTCCCTTTGGTAACAATAAGTTTGTTTTCTACGTCTGTGAGTCTGCTTTTGTTTTGTCAATAAATTCATTTGTATTATTTTTTAGATTCCACATATAAGTGATATCATATGATATATGCCTTTTTCTGTCTGACATACTTCACTCAGCAGGATAATTTCTAAGTCCATCCATGTTGCTTCAAATGGCATTATTTCATTCTTTTTATGACTGAGTAATATTCCATTGTGTATATATACCACATCTTCTTTATCCATTCATCTGTCTAGGATGTTTACGTTGCTTCCATATCTTGGCTATTGTAAATAGTGCTGCAATGACCGTTGAGGTGTATGTATCTTTCAGAATTATGGTTTCTGGATATATATGCAAGAGTGGAATTGCAGGATCATATGGTAGCTCTACTTTTAGTTTTCTAAGGAACCTCCATATTCTTCAAAGTGGCTGTACCAGTTTACTTTCCTATCAACAGTAGAGGAGGGTTCCTTTTTCTCTACACTCCCTCCAGCATTTTTTATGTGCAGACTTTTTAATGATGGTCATTCTGACTGGTGTGAGGTGATACTTCATTGTAGTTTTGATTTGCATTTCTCTAGTAAATAGCAATGCTGAGTATCTTTTCATATGCCTATTAGCCATCTAAATGATATTCTTTGGAAAAATGTCTGTATAGGTCTTCTGTCCATTTTTTTGATTGAGTTGTATGTTTTTTGTTATTGAGTTGTATGAACTGTTTGGGTATTTTAGAGATTAAGCCCTTGTCAGTCGCATCATTTGCAAACATTTTCTCCCAGTTCAAAGGCTGTCTTTTGAACAGTGCTAAAGCTTGTAAATTTGATTAAATTCCATTGTTTATTTTTGCTTTTATTTCTATTGTCTTGGGAAACTTACCTAAGAAAACATTGGTATGATTTATATCAGAGAATGGTTTGCCTAAAATCTCTTCTAAAAGTTTTATGGTGCTATGCCTTACATTTAAGTCTTTAAGCCATTTTGGGTTTATTTTCGTGTATGGTATAAGGGTGTGTTCTCACTTCATTGATTACATATGGCTGGCCAGTTTTTACAACACCACTTGCTGAAGAGACTCTCTTTTTCCCATTGTATAGTCTTGTACCCTTTGTCAAAGAGGAATTGCTCACAGATGTATGTGTTTATTTATTGGCTCTCTACTCTGTTCAGTTGATCCATATGTCTGTTTTTATGCCAATATCACACTGTTTTGATTTCTATAACTTTGTAGTATTATCTAAAGTCTGCAAGAGTTATGCCTCCTGCTTTGTTCTTTTTCCTCAAGATTGCTTTGGAATTCTGAGTCTTTTATGATTTTGTGTAAATTTTAAGATTATTTGTTGTTCATCAAACATACTGGCCTGTAATTTTCTTTTCTGATAGTGTCTTTGTCTGGTTTTGGTATCAGAGTGATGGTAGCTTCATACAATGTCTTTTGGAAGAGTCTGAGAGAATTGGTACAAGTTCTTCCTTGTGTGTTTAGTAGAATTCCCCAGTGAAGCCATTCAGTCCTGGATTTTTGTTTATAGGGAGTTTTTAAAACTACAGATTCTATTTCACCTCTAGTGATCATCTGTTCAAGTTATCTATGTCTTCTTGATTCATTTTGGTGGGCTATACGCTTCTAGAAACTTGTCCATTTCTTCTAGGTTGATTTATTTTTCTAATGTTCATTTTTGCAGATACCAAAAAAAAAGAATGTTGTGTTAATTGCTCCACAGATTTCCTTTAAGAATTTAACAAGATAATACATAAAAAATACTTAATAAGATTTTGCATATAAGAAATATAGTAAGTATTCATTAAATTTTAAATTAGCATACTTTTAATATATATAGAGAAAATCTATCAGTCAAACCCATCTTCTCATTTCTTTTCTAATCCCAACTACCTTTCTTCAACTTCACTTCAGTACTCAATAAATGTTTGTAAGCTTTCTGTTATTTTGTTTATTCTTTCCTTTGTTCTTTTGGTTGTATTTTCATTATTATTTTTGACACACATAGGAAGGCATTTCAGAAGAAAACATTGAACATAAAAGTAACTCAGATTTGACATCTTATCAGCTTTTCAAAAAAGTGTAAATTTCACTTAACTATTGTGATATTGCCAAGTCCACAATAAATGGAGTTAAAGTAGGAACTGGAGAAAGGCAAGAAAACTGTCCTCTCAGGAAATGGTTTAGATATCACTCTTTAGAGCAAGACCTGCAAGAGACTGAGTAGCTTGAATTTATCTTCAGTGAACCAAACTTCTTTCAGTTTCGTTGGAAAGAAGTGGTTGTTTCCTACTATCTAATGTATTTTTTGTCATTTCCTTTGATCTAAATGACAAAATCTGGTTCCATTTCATACAGCATCTAAAATTCTGAAAGAAGATGGGGAAGGTCAAGATACAAAGGTAGATGCTGCTGCTGCTGCTGCTAAGTCGCTTCAGTCGTGTCCGACTCTGTGTGACCCCATAGACGGCAGCCTGCCAGGCTCCCCCGTCCCTGGGATTCTCCAGGCAAGAACACTGGAGTGGGTTGCCATTTCCCTTTCCAATGCATGAAAGTGAAAGTGAAGTCGCTCAGTCGTGTCCGACTTCGTGATCCCATGGGCTGCAGCCTACCAGGCTCCTCCATCCATGGGATTTTCCAGGCAAGAGTACTGGAGTAAAAAAAAAAAAAAAAAGAGTACTGGAGTGGGGTGCCGTTGCCTTCTCCGATAAATGTAGATAATAATCTGCAAAATATTCTTCTTAAAGAAACATCACAAGATGCTTTAGTAGGGCTAGTGAAGTGTCAGTTTTTACTACACAGAAATTCTTCAGTTAAACATTGTGTTGAACAAAGGCAGAACCAAGTGGTACCTTCCCATCTTTCTTCTCACAGTACCTGATGAAATACTAAGAGGTGCTCAGTAACTATTTGTTGAATGGAATGGAATGTTTGTTGCTCAAACTGTATTTGTCGGGTTTTTCTTCCTGAGTCCTTTGGTGGGTCCCATAGGCCAATTCCACTGAATTATGATAGATTTTTAGTCTAAGATTTTTCCAAGGACATGGGAAATCCATATTAATTCATGTACATCAGTTTGCATTCTTAAAACTGAAGCCCAGTTCTGAGGCACTTTTTTTCCTTGACAAACTTTCTGTCTTTGCCAAATCATGTTACAGAACCCTTCAACTCACCTACTTTCCGCTCAGAACATACACGCAATTAGATGAACTATAGAATTTAGCCAAATTAACTCAGTTTGGGGAATATGCTGAGTCAAACTCTTTGAATCTTGATGTTAAGCTTAAATTAAAACTATCAATAATTTTATTTCTTGTCCTCAGCCCAGATTTAGCCCCAGCAATGGACCATAAATTACTCTCTGATTAAAGGAAGTCAAATTTCTCCTTTTTTCCACTATGCAATAGTCATTCATATCTTTGGTCATTCCTTTCACAGGGCCTGATATAACCTTCTTTCTCTAGGTTTCCATTCCAGAACTCTAATGTTTATTCCTATCACACCTTCCTTAACAATGTACTACTTTGTGACTCATTCTTGCCACTTCCTTCCCCTAGTCCATAACACTTCACAATATTCCAACTGGTTTAAAGGCTATTGTACAAAGCTTAACAACTGTAGATTAAAAGTTTTTTAAGGGTAAAGTATATATCAGATACTTCCTTTATTTTTGCATTTCTACCATAACACCCATCAGAGTACCCAGTACTTTAAGTGTTTAAAGGATACATGTGAATTTTAATAGAATAAGACAGAATTGAGTGGCAAGATTTTTAAAGGACAGAGAAGAAAGTTTTGTAGGTAGAGGGTTATACTAAAATTGTGCATGATAACTAAAAAGATTAAACTTAAGATAGATTGTACCCAATAACTAAGATCTAAATATCATATATTTGAATTTTTTGTAACTTTTGTCACTTTAGATTATAAACTTCACTAGGACAGAAATTGTGGCAGACTTTTGCTCACTGCTTTATTTCCAATGTGAAGAATAGTGCCTGGCACATAGTAGGTGCTCAATATGCATTTATTGGATGATAAATTAATAAATGAATTAAGGAAAATAAGTTAAACATAAAAAATTCTGCTTATTCTTGTTTTATCTGATGGTCTATGCATTTCCTTTCTCATAAGAATGAAGTTACTCAAAGCACATCTGACCCAAACATCTAGCCTTTCTTTCTCACAAGAGCTCTCTGGATGCAAAAGGCTAGAAGAAAAACCTACCAAACAAGAAGAAACATGAGTTTTCTGTGAGTAATTTTGGGAGAAGACATGAGAGAAAGTAGTCACATGACTGGTTTTTGTATTTGTTAACATTTTCAAATATGCTTTTTGTTAATTTCATATTTTTAATACAGCTCAGCTCAAAGTAGTTTAGTGAGACAGTTATGAATGCTGCATGTTCCCTGCAATGCCATTTTCAGTCATTACTGAGAACTAGTACCACAACTCTAATGAGAAGTAGGTGGAGGAAATAATAATTCTCATAACAGCAAATAAAACTATATACAAAGACTGAAGAGAAACTATGATAGTTCATATATTTGGGTAGCAGAGCTGGTAAATGATCTGTTTATTGTTCAGAAGATGCATAACAGTGCTCAGATTCATAGGTTCCCACACCCACCATTATCTTCTCTTTTTGGATAAGATGGCAGATGATATCCAGACACATAGTCATTACCCAAGTTACTTTCTTTATCTCTCCAACTCCCATTAACAGTAACAAAATCTAACATTAAAACATGAAACATTGAGGCCATTTATAAATTTTTTACTAAAGCAGCAAGCCATGGTAATCTCCACTGCTTGCAGAATGGGATGGGACAGAAAACTGAGAGCAAGCTGATATTCAGATTTTCTTTCTTTTGACCTGTAGCCTCAGATAAAATAAAAGCTGGAAATTGATTTTGGAGGTCAGCTTTGTGGAGACAGTATCAGCCATGAGGAACTTGGTGGGTATGGGCTTGGCTCAAAAGGACAGTGGAAAACTTGTGAGACTTTGGAGGGATTTGGTTGGACCAGAAGCAAGGTTGCTGCTGCTGCTAAGTCACTTCAGTCATGTCTGACTCTGTGAGACCCCACAGACAGCAGCCCACCAGGCTTCCCCATCCCTGGAATTCTCCAGGCAAGAACACTGGAGTGGGTTGCCATTTCCTTCTCCAATGCATGAAAGGGAAAAGTGAGAGTGAAGTCGCTCAGTCCTGTCCGACTCTTAGCGACCCCATGGACTGCAGCCTACCAGGCTCCTCCGTCCATGGGATTTTCCAGGCAAGAGTACTGGAGTGGGGTGCCATCGCCTTCTCCGAGAAGCAAGGTTGAGGTCACATGGAGTGGTTCAGGGTAAGAAGACTACATTAAATCCTTTGACCCCTGAGGAGGCTGGATGGGAATGGAAAGGTACAGTACCTCTCTATTCACAGTACTGAGCCCATAGCCCTTCACCCCACACTGATCTTATCATTTCTAGTCATTTTAAAGCTTCAATTCACTGTCAATTGTGTGCTTATGTCTTTGTCCATATTTCTCTCACATTATTTTAATGGAATTATAGGCACATATGTGTTATTTGAAAGAATTTGGATAAAAAAATTGTGATTATTTTGAAGCTAAAAATGAAAAGAAAGTGAAAATGTTCATATATTTTATAAAAAAGATTTGTTATGTCGAGTTTTATTTTTACTTTTTATTTTGAGATTTTCATTGTCTTTGTTATAACCTGGCATGAATATCTGATGAGTCATCAAAGTTCATTTCCCTAAAAATAGATTATGGTTTTTGTTGGTATGCTTTACACTTGTGTTTAAAATGATACATAGTTTAATTTTTTTAAAGAAATAAATCCTTTAAGCAGGTAATACAATTTAGCTCAATATATTGATCACCTACCATGAGACACACATATGCATTTCCTACTGTGTTTTGAATTTTCTTTCCTTCTTTCATTAGAAACTTCGCAGCTTCCTAGGTACCATGCACTACACTTAACACTTGAAGCAGTAGAATATAAAATTACTATTATCCTTGATTCTCACACAGGGTGGGAACCTTACAGGTCATCTCAACCAATATCCTATTCAATGCTTAAAACTTCTCTACAGCATCACTACAAGGTGAATCAGTGGAAAAACATCTTCTAATGGCAGGGTCATACCCAAGGCAGTTGCTGTTTGTTTTTATTTTTATTTCTTTTCTTTCCT
The DNA here is from genome assembly GCF_023091745.1 of Budorcas taxicolor. Lineage (NCBI taxonomy): Eukaryota > Metazoa > Chordata > Mammalia > Artiodactyla > Bovidae > Budorcas > Budorcas taxicolor. The sequence goes on from NC_068911.1 coordinate 76,966,145, forward strand.
CTTTTTTCCCTTCTTATCTCTACACCCTATAGAGATAGTTCTATAATAGTATGACTTTGGGAAAATGATGTGGCAAAGTAGAATTTAGAAATCTTTATGGCTTTGCTTTTCAAAAGCTTAAGACTTTAGAAGAATTTAAGTTAAGGTCCTGGAGAACATAAATGGATAAATATTTTCTCCAATATTACAAAGAAATTTTCCAGAGCCTGAGAGAAGAGAGGGAGGTGGCTCTGTGTCAGAGAGAGTTGAGTAGTCTCTCGGGAGATGACACCAGAATCTACTTCACCCCAGCTTTCCCTGCCCTTAAATGGCAAAGCAGCAGCGAAGTGTAGCTAAACTGAAAGAGGAACATGGGAACAATCACTATCTCCTTAGTTACCTGGGGGACTGATGACTACAAAAACGTCCGATGAATATAAAATTGTGTAGCCCCCAACATCAATACAAGCCTAAGACCCCAGAATTGAAAAACAACTTGTGAGCTATCTTTTTTGGACTCAGTTTCTTTCCACCAACTGAATAGAGCAGAGTCTAAAAACCAGGCATTATGTTATAACAGAAGACTAAGAAGTCATATTCTTTTTGCACACCTGAGTTGTGAATTATTTCATACCCTGATCTGTTATATCAAGCTTCTTCCTATGACATGGTTTTCTTCATTGAATGTTGCCCACTTTGCCAAAGTTTAAACTTTGGCAACCAGAACTGATTATCATCATCAAGATGTGATTCAATAAGTAGAAGTACATTATAACTTTCTTTGTTCTGGTCATTATGTTTGCTTTGATGTAACCAGAGTTATTTTTGATTTCTTTGACACCTGCATGACAGTGATGACCCAAACTACAGATAACTCAAACCTCAAAATCTTTTTCATTCATATCAGTGTTAAGGAATGGCTTCTCAGCTAGATTTGTACCAACATTTGGAGCTTAATATTAGTTTCTAGTAAATGCATTGGAGAAGGAAATGGCAACCCACTCCAGTGTTCTTGCCTAGAGAATCCCAGGGACAAAGGAGCCTGGTAGGCTGCTGTCTATGGGGTCGCACGGAGTTGGACACGACTGACGCAACTTAGCAGCAGCAGCAGCAGCAGCAGTAAATGCGTTTGTTTTTCTGTTTTTGTTTTTGTTTTTTCCCCTTTGGACTTCAAGTGCAAAGCAGTGACATTCATATTCTTCAATTCTTGCATGTTATCATTATCAAAACCTATAATGACACTCTTCTGCTCTAGTTTATTAGTATTCCCTTATCCCTGGATTCTCACTCCCATGTCATCCTATAGAAACCCATTTAAAGTTGTATGACATAAATTCATATGTAGGTATATATATCCTTGATATATTACTCACCCTTGATATTAAACATGGCTTTGACCCTCCAAACTTTACCTGCAGGCTCAGGATCTTGCCTGTGGCCACCATCCCAGCTGGGGTTTTGATCTGGCCTCAGGCCTCCTGGCTTCAAGCCTGAACTCAGCCCTCTTGCCCTGCGGGTCTTTTGGCATTCCCGGGCTTACTCTGGAAAGAGTCCAAGGCTTTCCCTGGTCACTGGATACTTTACCAAGGCCATTTTCTTTCTTTCCAGATGCTGGAGTCTTTTTTAGAATTCCATGAAACAGTTTTATTTACTTCTCTTCCTATTTCATTTCTTGGAACTAAAAGATCATTAATGAACTTATTTACTCAATCAAGCAAATATTTAGTAAGCAAATTCAATGGCTCCAACATTGTTAGTTACATGTACAGAATATATCTTAACAGAACATATGGATTCTTTCCAAATTAGCTCTTTATAAACTAAAAATTGAGTTTGTGTTCCTTTAAAATAAATTTTGATTGCACAATTCAAAATAAAAAGTAAAAATATTTTAACAACTGCTTTTATTCTATTCCCCAGTAAAAAAAAATTAATGATATTAAGAAATGTATATGCAACTTAACTTTTTTTGAAACACATGAATAGTTATAAAGAATGAGATAAATCCAAGGATACACAAATTTCAATTATTGTAAAAAGAGGGTGCTGTAGGATTTCAAAAATTATTCCATTTGAAACTTTCTAAATTAAAGCAAGTCAGTCTTTTTAAAAAAACATATCTGAGAGCAACAAAATGTATATATTAAGGGTAATATGGTCATTAATACATGAACTGTATAGATTACTATAGAGATGGTTTACCTCTTTTTTTTCCTATTTGTTTCAAAAGTTTTCTAATAAAATAACTAGGGTTCCATATACTGACAGGTAACATCTGACAAATTCAGTCTAGTTTCAATTGAATTGGCTTCTATTTCAAGCCTTGTAACATTATTGTCAGATGTACCAATAAGTCATTATTTCCAGGAATGAAACCTACAATACGGTGGCATATCCCATCCTCTTGGTTACAAAAAAAGACTAATACAGATGGAAAGAATAAATACATCCACAGAAGCCTTGTGAGTATGTGAGTCACTCGGTCATGTCTGACTCTTTGCGATCACATGAATTGTGTAGCCCTCCAGGCTTCTCTGTCCATGGAACTCTCCAGGCAAGAATACTGGAGTGGGTACCCATTTGCTTCTCCAGGGCATCTTCCCAACCCAGGGATCGGAACCAGGTCTCCCACGTTGCAGAGCCACCATCTGAGCCCCCAGGGATGCCCATGAAGCCTTGTGGTCAACACTAAATCAGAGTGATTTGACAAACAGAAAAATACTGGAAAGAGAAAAAGCATCTCATCTGTGTTTTAGGTTTCAGAAGATTCATAACTTGATATATTTCTAAATTCTGCTAAAAACTTAGAAGAAATAAAACATCATGCAAATCTTAGAATTCTCTGATGGAAAAAGTATGAACAATGAATATGTTGCTGAATGAATAGCATAGCCCTTTGCAAACAAATGAGACTGTCAAATGAGAGATGAATTGTTTTATCAGAAAATCTGTTAGACTTAGACATCACATGTGATGAGTGAATAAACATTAGTTTTCTTGTTGCTTAGTTCTTCTCTAAAGCAAGAGCATTTTCTTCACAAGAGCACACTAAATCCATTCTCCAGTTGACTCATTTTCAAACTAGATGGCATATGTGTGGGAGAAAAGCCCACCAAAGTCTTTGATTAAACTAGTGAGAGGGGCTATCTGATTTAGCTATGAAATGATAGAGGCTGTATTAGCTCTAATAATGCATCTAAGATTCCATTTCTAGTTGCTTGACATTATTTATTTATTTAGTGGCCACCCCACGTGCCTTGCAGGATCTTAGTTCCCCAATGAGAGATTGAATCCTCACCCTCAGCAGTGAGAGCATAGAGTCCTAATCATTGGATCTCCAGGCAATTCCCTCCAATTGCTTGTTTTAGATGGTGATTTTGGATCTCCTCTCTAGAAAAATATATAAAAGTCCAGTTGAAATAACCCCCTTTTTTCCTGACCTTAATCTTGAAATCTAGAAACTTTCTAAACTATGAAACTGCTGGAGGAAAGCAGCATTGGAGAAGACAGTGGCAGAATTATGCCAAGTCCAGGGAAATGAAGGGCTAGGAAATGACTGTACGAGAGTGCAGGGTTTGGAACTTATACGTGGATAGATATTGAAACATGGTAATTCATATGCAGTCCAGCAAGAGATCTGCTGGTACACACTGTATAGGACTGCTCTTTTTTTTTTTTTCGCTTGTACCTTTATATGTATTGTTGGTCCAGTGCAATCTGTTGAAAGTTTCCTAATAGATCTTGGTTTTATCAAACTTTCTGGTCTAATACACTCCTTAACATGTTCCTCTTTTCCTTTTCCCTTAAAGAAACAGTGAGCCAAATCACATTTGCTATAGTTTCTAATCTATAACAGTATATAAATGTAAGGATATTTGAAATTTATCTTGATAAATAAAGTAACTTCCCAAGTTAAATCTCATTCCTGATAATGAGTATTTTATGCATTAATGAAATGGTAACCAGTACAAGCATAGGAATGCCATTTAAAGGTGGAATAAATATCTTTTCTCCGTACCATTGACTACCCGGTGCTCAAAGTAAATATTCAAACACTGGCCAATATTAGCCCCAAAATCATTGATATAGATTACATGGAAATCAAGTTCAATTTGAATTTAATGTTAACAGTACCTTATTCCAAATACATTGACTTATAACAGTTCAGAATACAGTGGTATAAACTATATAAGAAGTAAGTATAATATATATTTATGCTGCTGCTACTGCTGCTAAGTCGCTTCAGTCATGTCCAACTCTGTGCAACCCCATAGACGCAGCCCACCAGGCTCCCCCGTCCCTGGGATTCTCCAGGCAAGAACACTGGAGTGGGTTGCCATTTCCTTCTCCAGTGCATGAAAGTGAAAAGTGAAAGTGAAGTCGCTCAGTCATGTCTGACTCTTAGCGACCTCATGAACTGCAGCCACCCAGGCTCCTCCATCCATGGGATTTTCCAGGCAAGAGTACTGGAGTGGTGGGGTGCCATTACCTTCTCCATATATATATACGTAAATATAAGAAGAATAAAGTATAAAGTATTCCTCATTCATGTGAGGAATATTAGCTCTGAAATTTTTACTTAAAATGAAATGTCTCATTTTGCCTGATTACAGGGGATTTCTTGTTTTGTTCCCAATGGAGTATTACATATAGATTACATCTAAATATGACCCGATGTTAGAATAAAATGTGAAAAAGCATAGATTATTTTAGTTTTCACTTTTCTTGAGAATTTTGGCTGCAGCAAACTATGCTAAAATAAAAATTTCTCAATAGATTGTTCTAAATATTTGGTTATATCAGACAATTTAATGAGAATATTGAATTGACTTTATGGTGATCTAACTCACAACTGACATTGGGCTGAGAAAATTAGAAAGTCCATTTGATTCTTTTGTGGCTGATTTGGTCATGATTAAAATCTAGGAAGAAAGGCGCTATAACAATAAACAGGCTATCAAATCACTCTACATGATGAACAAGTAAACAAGCACAATTCGAGTAGGAATTCTTATTTCAACCTTTATAACTCTACTCAGTTCTCATATCTGTAAATGGAGATTGTAATGACCACTTCATTTCGTTGCTCTGAGAATTAACTGAAGTAATAATATAAAGCATTTAGCATAGAACCTATATCTATAAACATTTAAAAATATTACTTTCTGTTTATCCACTTATGTTCTAAAGAAACAAAGTCCATTTTTTTCTCAAAGTCTTGTATCATGTTGAATATCAACTTCTTCTTAATGATTAAATCCCTGCTGATCTTTTATTCCATGATGTTCATGTTTAATTGAATAATGACTCAAGATGTCTACACACTACAATTAGAGATGTCATGATAATCTAACATAGGCCCTCTTCTTTTTATGAATGGTTTGTGCTCTAAAAGCCAATTCATTAATATGCTATTAAGAATTCAAAGCACATATTTCCAAGGAAACAGTGCTTGTACCATTTATCATTTACTAGATGTATTATATAAACATATCTGAAGAATTTAATGTCTTTTGATAACATTCTATGGGAAAATACATTCAAAATTCCAAGTTAGGGTTTTGGGTAATATATGTTCAGGTGGTGCAGTGGTTAAGAATCTGTCTGCAGTGCAGGAGACACAAAAGACACAGATTTGATCTCTTGGTAAGGAAGATCTTCTGGAGTAGGAAATGGCAACCCAGTCTAGCATGTTTGCCTGGAAACTTAATTGGACCAAGGAGCCTGGTGGACTACAGTTCATGGTATTGCAAAAAGTTGGACACAACTAACGCACATGCACACACACACACACAATATATGCTCACCACAGAAAGTGAGAAGGGGATATGTCTTCGCTGAAAGCTGCTATAGGATTCTCTGCAGGCTGGGATGGTAAGACTTTGGCCAAGGGAGGCTTTCTTGCTGCCTCCATTGTCATCGTCTTTTTCAGTTACTGCTCGTATAGCTTTCCTTTTAGTCCCGTTTCTACAGACACATACACATAAACACACAGACACACACACTCTCTTACTCTTTTCCTTTAAGAGCTATTGACTCTCCACTACTGCCACTCCTCACCACTATTTCTTTCCCTCCTGGTCATTGTAGAACTTGATGTAAACTTATGATCCCTGTATATACCCCCCAAGTCGCTAAACATAGTAGCCCTTTTGAGGGGTAGGAAAAACAGACAGTTAGGGTTTATTGCCAGGAAATGCCTGGAATTAATGATCAACTATCCTAGCCTATTCGTTTATAGCTACAACCTGCCCTTACCTCATCACATTTCTCATTTTTTCACTTAGGCCTTGGAGAAAATTAAGGATGTATGAAAGAATGAGGAAAAAATTATCCACCTCATAGAATAAACTAGAATCATAAGAGTTGAAATTTGATGAATAGGAGAGGGAACGAAGAACAGGACTAGCTCTCTAATGTGGATAGATCAAGGTTCTGGTGGAAAGATCTCAATAATAAATTCTTGAATATATACATGAAGGAATAAACAATGGAGTGAGATTTCTTTTAGTTAATGTGCTTTGGAAACTATAAATTAATATAAAATTTAGATGCCTCCGCTTCTCCCTAATCCACCTTCGTAAATGGGAAGGGTTTGGGGATTCCTGGCATGTATAGTTGATATTATGGCAGACAGACAGGTAATCTGATGCTTACAGTATTTATATAGGCAGTAGAGTATGGGAAAAAGCTTTTAATTGAAAGTCATCTGAAGTCGAGGTAATGTTTTGTGACTTCTTAGTGCAGGTGAGTTGGGGTAATTCCTTCACCTTTCTAGGCCTCTGTTCTAGCAATTTTGAGGTCATGAAACTAGAATACTAAATGAAAAATATGCAAGTACATTTTTAATTTGTAAAAAATGTCCTGCAATGCAATTCATTTGAAATGGGTAATTTTTTTCTCCTTCTAATTGTCCCAGAAGCATTATCTATACACTGAGAAACACCCACACGAATCCATGACGTTCAGTCAGCCAGCTAGGGGACTCCAGACCTAGAGGTGTGTAGTATCCTGCATTAGAGCATCTGTATGGCTGATATTTTCCTTTCCTAAATGAATGTTTAGGTATTCTAGTGACACGGACTAAGAAGGACCCAATTAGCTTCTACTGTTTAGTTGAGAGTCTATCCTGCATAAAGGAAATAATAAGAAAATCATTTTGCGCCTGCACTTCCATTCAAACCAAGTCACTGAAGGCATTCACTTGAACAGAGTACATCCTTTACTGAAGAATAAGGAAGATGAACACACATTCTTTTAGCATAAAAACACTGGTAAGGGTCAAGTAGCACATTGCTAGCTGAGTTGTGGCCCAATGTGGCTTATTATGGCTATTTGCTGAGAGAATGTATCAAGTCACTTGGCTCATCTTTAAACTTTTTTTTTCCGTCCTTAACAAGTGCCAGACATGTGAGGCCATAATGAGTTTAATTAAACTCAATGGCAGCCAATAATTTAAACCTTATAAAGGCAGTTTTGGAGCAAATAAAATTTCTAACTCAAAATATGCAATATTCTACTTAAGTAAAAGTTTAAATAATATTTGTAGAGTAAAAATGCCATGTGTATCACAGGTTGGTATTATGCAAAGACTTGATTTCTAATGCTTGATCCACCTCTAGCTGACTGTGTTATTTAGAGCAAGTAAAATTTTTAATTAGGAGAACTTTTTTAGCACCTAGCACCATGCTTGTATGAAACTGGCACTTAATAAATATTTATTAAGCATATCAGTGTTTTAAAATGTACAGTGCTAACGTGAGTAAACATAAGGACAACATGAAACAAAGACAACAAACAGCTAGAGAGGAGGAAAGGCAGATAAAGGAGGGAAAGAGACTTACTTCATTAACTCATAATCTTTGTGCTTCTCCTATGAAGCTAGGTTGTCACCTTTTCCTGGAAAGACTTAATGTGAGCTATAATGAGTTTAAATATTATGAAGAATTTATCACTTTTGCAGGATGTACTATTAAGTGTCATACATAATTAAAATAATAATTTGGAAGTGATTTATTTCCAAAACAAATGGATCCAGTCTATAAAGGGATTCAAGACTCTGGCTTGCTATGTGTAGGCTGCCTCTCAAATGTGTGGTATTAAAACTCATTGAAGTCACTCTACTAACAGAATAGGTGTCTTCCTACAAAAGACAGTAACTAAAGGCTTGTATTATTTATGTATCTTGTTAAGAGAAAAATTTTAATTGGATCCATTCTCATTCTGTCACCATTGACTTTAACATTTTATTGAAATCTACCATCCTATTTGAGAGAAGTTTGGGGAATTAAACGACAAATGCGGAATGCAAATTATAATGGCTACACTGCTCACACCATCTTCACTTGGGCTGCAATGTTTTCTGTTCTCACCAGGTTTCAAGAACCAATATTCAAAATCACCTTCTTTTATAGGAAACCAAAACATGCCGTTGAAACATGTAAGATGAGAAGATGGAACAGGCAATCAATTTTTGAATTGAGAAAACTGTGTGGTGAAATTATGATGAACCTAGCCTTTCTCTACCATAAAAATGATAGTCCCCTTGGATAGGGAATTAAATGTTCATTTCACTAAAGTGAAGAGCTCAGTCTCATCTACTTGAAAGATAACGTGATTAAAAGTCTGAATTTTGAAATATTTAAAATTTAGTTCCATGTTACAGAACTCCAGATACCTCTTTGAGTACATATTGATGGTTCTAAGTAAATTTATTGCATGTTGTTTATATACATGAATATTTTGAACACATACTTCATATTCCATCATAAAAATATTTTACATAATTTTTGAATAATAAATGATGAACTATGATCCTCTTCACGCATAGTAAATGTTAAATGCTGCATTGTTTGCAGACATTAAGCCGTAAGTGTTATTTGAGATGTTGCAAAATCCTGACCCCTTTAAAAGCCAAGCAGCACGACGGCAGGCCTTCCCTAGCAACTGTATTCATAATGGCAATCTCCGACAGCCAGTCAAACTAAATAAACCATCAAGAATTCCAAGCTAGAAATGAGTTGTTGAGGGCTCCCGTTATCATGTCGGGACTGAGGTCATGGAGGGAACCGGAATGTTATTTTCACTAGTGCGGGCCTGCCAGTTAGTGCTGGAATTAGATTTTAGTGAAGGTGAACTTCACCATTGCTGATACTGGCAGAAATGCACTCAAAATCCTTGTAAGGGCATCAGAAAGGTTTGTGGATTACAGAGAGGTGACTCTACCCCCCTCTCCTGTTTCTCTGTTTCTTGTCTTGAGTGTCTCCTGTTGATCTGGAAAACCATTGCCTTATACCAGGATTTATGATCCACAATTTATCTGCCAGTGCTGGAAACCAAACCAAAATTTCCTGGGCACAGCATGTCAGCACACTTGAGAGGCATAAGCCTTGACGCACACTGGTTAAGTTGGACAATCCTTAACAAGATATTATTTAAAGCAAGATGTTCAAAAGATGATATTTTTTGCTTTTAGAGTGTAGGTGCTTTATTTTATTTTAAAAGCTTTATAAAGTATTACTGTTTAATCTCATTTTGGATCAATAAAGCATCTTAGCTGGTGAAAAAGGCATCCAGGGAAGATTCTGACAGTCTTCCTAAGTACAATATCCTTGACTCTGAGATGTTTCTGGAGGTGACATAGGACCTGGGGATAGACAGGTAGAGTAAGTAAATTTCCGCTCTGTACACAGAAGTTGAAAAATAGCTATGCACTCAGACTCTTGCTGTATTTTCTTTTCTTTCTAGTGATAAAAACTAATTCAGTTCTTCTGATTTTATGTCACTTGGTTTAACAATGAAAACTCAAAGGAAAGGTTAAAAATCTACATTTATAAAATGTCATATGTAACTGAGCTAATGAGTTTTAGTTATGAATAGAACGTGTGACTACAGGATAATATAGCTCATATCACCCAATTTTTCTTCTACCAATGGAAAGAATACAAAGATGGGATTTAAAGTCACTACCAAGTCCACGTGAGTTTTGCATTTGACTTCTACAAGATCATCTGTGAAGCAGTGAGGCAGATGCAAATAGCCTGTAGTTTCCTTCATTCTAGACCTACCCTCAAGATACTATTATTTTTACAGAAATAAACCCTCACAAAAGGTCCTATGAATTCAGATTAATGGTGGTTTCTTTCTTGTAGCTGTATTAGCTTTAGCAGTGCTTTCATACAAATGGCCTCAGTGTATCATCAGAAATGCATTATTTAGCACAGTTCACGATATTGCAGATAGAGTGGACAAGATGGAGGATCCTTATTGACAAATAATGTAACAGAGAGAATTAGTACAATTAAACTGTATCTGACATGAGTAGAGGGTTTTGAAAGAATGGCTGAAACTTGGATAAACAAGTCTTGGTGAGCAGAGGTGGACCTCTCTAGGCGGCTGAAATGTCAGGCCAGAGGCAGGAGCCTTTGTTATACCTGCTGGGTTGGCAGTTATAAGCCAACATAGACTTGAAGGCTTGACAAGTTATAATATTTTATATTCTTATTTTAAGACAATATTTCAGAATTATTTATTACTTTCTATTGAACTTTGTGGAAATAACCTTTGTCCTAGATTTTGAGCACAAACGGGCATTTTCATATCAGTCTAACATCAACATTTGAAATACACCCAAAACAAAATGCTCTCAAGATTAGAAATAGAACAGCCTATTACATCATTTCCTCAAAAAATTATAGCCTGAGATGCAAAGGGTCTTTTCTAACTGATTTCTGAAGGTTACAGTTAAAAAAAAAAAGAAGAAAAAGAAAAAAAGGAAACTAGAAAAATAAGTGGTCTCTCTGATAAATGCCATTTTCTCTCTCTCAGTCCACAACAATCAGCAGAGTACAAGGAGGTTCTGGTGCTCATGCTAAAGACCTGAGCAATGGTTTAGTAGAGTTGATTTTTCATTCTGCGCATAATGTTGAAGGCTAATGGATATGTTTGCTGTCTGAATCCTGCCACTGGTCCCTTTTCACCTCCAGGTGATGGTCAGTTGAGTATGCACGCAAAGAACTCAGCCACAGAGTAGAAGCAGGACAGCTGTGGTGTCTAAGGTAAGAAGCTGCCTAGTAAAGCTGGACCAGAGAGGAAAGCAGAACTTCCCTCCCGCCAAGGACAGAAGTCCTATACTTCTGAAGAACCAACAGAGGAAGAGGAAAGGAAGACACCCTCTCTCGTACAGGCTAGTGGTCCAAGGAGGGGAATGAAAAGAATGGCCTATTTCCAGATCTGGGGGTAAGAGTAAGCTCACACACTATAACCAAGACATGGCCAAACCAGAGAAGTTACTCTTGCCTCTGGGGTGAAGCAAGTAACTGGATGGAGAAAAGAGCCAAATCTTTTTCCCTAACATTGACTGGAGGGACAAAGTGGAACATCTGTGATGGCTGTTCCCTCCCTGTATGGAAACTCTAAACAAGTTTACCTTTTAACGCGTAAAGACGTAAATAAACTCTTTGCACATTCAAGAATTAATCCTGGCTTTCCTATTTAGAGAATGTAATATAGAGTTAAGAGGTAATGCCTGTTAGTGTTTTGCAGAGTACTCTGCATGGAACACTGGTTCTTCATGATGCAATTATAAAGGAGGAGGAAAGTTCAGTAATAAACTAAGTGTGGTTAGCTTTGAATTAAAATATTGAATTATTCATTTTCTTTACTAAAAGTCCTCTCAGAGCTTTTAATATGTGCATGTGTATAGTGATCACTTAAAGGGTGGGGGAGCATATGTGTTATTTCCCATAATTATTTGATAACAAGATGCTACTTTTTTTTTTTTTTCAGGAATATCTCATAGGACCAGTGTCCCTTGAAAACGTTCTTTGGTAAGTGTTGCTGCTGCTGCTGCTGCTAAGTCGCTTCAGTTGTGTCCGACTCTGTGCGACCCCAGAGACGGCAGCCCACCAGGCTCCCCAGTCCCTGGGATTCTCCAGGCAAGAACACTGGAATGGGTTGCCATTTCCTTCTCCAATGCATGAAAGTGAAAAGTGAAAGTGAAGTCGCTCAGTCGTGTCCAACTCTTAGCGACCCCATGGACTGCAGCCCACCAGGCTCCTCTGTCCATGGGATTTTCCAGGCAAGAGTACTGGAGTGGGGTGCCGTTAGGCCAGTAGATATTCTCTCACTTCTCATTTCCAGAATACCAAGGCCCCTGGGAGAAAACAGATCAAAGAGAATGATAACAGACCTGGGCAATGAGAAACCAAGGTCATGTGGGGTCTAGAACTGGATGCCTTGATGCTGGACACCAAGGCTGTGAACTGGAAGCCTTAGATCTGAATTCAGTTCCAGGCTGGATAATTTTAAAAACACATATCATATAGAAAATACACATGACAATGTCTATAGGGGAGCACATTCTGTCCACATTAGTTTCCAAATAATATCTCATACCTGTCACACTTAATTCATTTATATTGCCTGCTAGATGCCTGAAGGCATTTGAGTTTGTAATGCCTCCCCTAGAAAGTCTGCAACTAACCAAGAGGAAAGCTTAACTGCCCAGTCAGTTTCTGAATCATGCTAGGCTCTGAAACGCACAGGATCAGCTATGACTGTGGGCTTCCCATATGGACCAGTCTTGATGGGTGAATTTAACTCAGATGACCATTATATATATTGCAGTGGGCAAGAATCCCTTAGAAGAAATGGAGTAGCAGTCATAGTCAACAAGAATCTGAAATGCAGTGCTTGGATGCAATCTCAAAAACAGAAAGATCTCTGTTCATTTACAAGGCAAACCATTCAATATCACAGTAATTCAAGTCTATACTCCAACCAGTAATGCCGAAGAGGCTGAAGTTGGATGGTTCTATGAAGACCTACAAGATCTTCTTGAATTAACATCCAAAAATATGTCCTTTCTATTATAGGAGACTGGAATGCAAAAGTAGGAAGTCAAGAGATATCTGGAGTAACAGGTAAATTTGGCCTTGGAGTACAAAATGAAATAGGGAAAAGCTAACACAGTTTTGCGAAGAGAATGCATTTGTCATGGAAAATATCCTCTTCCAACAACTCAAGAAAAGACTCTACACATAAACATCACCAGATAGTCAATACTGAAATCAGATTGATTATATTCTTTGCAGCTGAAGATGGAGAAGCTCTATACAGTCAGCAAAAACAAGATCAGAGGCTGACTGTGGCTCAGATCATGAACTCCTTATTGTCAAATTCAGATTTAAATTGAAGAAAGTAGGGAAGAACACTGGACCATTCAGGTATGATCTAAATCAAATCCCTTATGATTATACAGTGGAAGTGACAAATCGATTCAAGGGATTAGATCTGATAAAGTGCCTGAAGAGCTATGGATGGAGGTTCATGACATTGTACAGGAGGTAGGGATCAAGACCATCCTCAAGAAAAAGAAATGCAAAAAGGCAAAATGGTTGTCTGAGGATGACTTACAAATAGCTGTGAAAAAAGAGAAGTGAAAGGCAAGGGAAAAAAAGAAAGATATACCCATTTGAATGCAGAGTTCCAAAGAATAGCAAGGAGAGATAAAAAAGCCTTCCTCAGTGATCAATGCAAAGAAATAGAGGAAAGCAATAGAATGGGAAAGACTAGAGATATCTTCAAGAAACTTAGAGATACCAAGGGAATATTTCATGTAAACATAGGCACAATAAAGGACAGAAATGATATGGGCCTAACAGAAGCAGAAAATATTAAGGAGAGGTGGCAACAATACACAGAAGAACTATATAAAAAAGATCTTCATGACCCAGATCTTCATCACACAATGATGTGATCACTTGCCTAAAGCAAGACATTCTGGAATGCAAAGTCAAGTGGCCCTTGTGAAGCATCACTGTGAACAAAACTAGTGGAGGTGATGGAATTTCAGTTGAGCTATTTCAAATCCTAAAAGATGATGTTGTGAAAGTGCTGCACTCAATATGCCAGCAAATTTGGAAATTCAGCAGTGGCCACAAGACTGGAAAAGGTCAGTTTTCATTTCAATCCCAAAGAAAGGCAATGCCAAAGAATGTTCAAACTGCTGTAAACTTGTGCTCATCTTACATGCTTGCAAAATAATGCTTGAAATTCACCAAGCTAGGCTTCAACATTACATGAACCGTGAACTTCCAGATTTTCAACCTGGATTTAGAAATGGCAGAGGAACCAGAGATCAAATTACCAACATCTCTTGGATCATCAAAAAAGCAGGAGAGTTCCAGAAAAACATCTACTTCTGCTTTATTGACTATGCCAAAGCCTTTCACTGTGTGGATCACAACAAACTATGGAAAATTCTGAAAGAGATGGGAATATCAGACCACCTTGCCTGCCTCCTGAGAAACCTATATGCAGGTCAAGAAGCAACTGGTAGAACTAGACATGGAACAACAGACTAGTTCCAAATTGGGAAAGGAGTACATCTAGGCTGTATATTGTAATGCCATTTATTTCACTTATATGCAGAGTACATCATGTGAAATGCCAGGATGGATGAAGCACAAGCTGGAATCAAGATTGCTGGGAGAAATATTCATAACCTCAAATATGCAGATGACACTACCCTTATGGCAGAAAGCAATGAGGAAGTAAAGATCCTTGTGATGAAAATGAAGGAGGAGAGTGGAAAATTTGGCTTAAAACTCAACATTCAGAAAACTAAGATCATGGCATCTGGTCCCATCACTTCATAGCAAATAGATGGGTAAATGATGGAAACAGTGACAGACTTTATTTTTTGAGCTCCAATATCACTGCAGATGGTGACTGCAGCCATGAAATTAAAAGAGACTTGCTCCTTGGAAGAAAAGCAATAACCAATCTAGACAGCATATTAAAAAGTAGAGACATTACTTTGCCAACAAAAGTCCATCTAACCAAAGCTATGGTTTTTCCAGTAATCATGTATGAATGTGAGAGTTGGGCCATAAACAAAGCTGAGTGTCATAGAACTGATGCTTCTGAACTGTGGTGTTGGAGAAGACACTTGAGAGTCCCTTTGACTGCAAGGACATCAACCAATCAATCCTAAAGGAAATCAGTACTGAATATTCATTGGAAAGACTGATGCTGGAGCTGAAACTCCAATAGTTTGGCCACTGATATGAAGAACTGACTCATTTGAAAAGACCCTGATGCTGCATGCAGGAAGAGAAAGGGATGACAGAGGATAAGATGGTTGGATGGCATCACTGACTCAATGGACATGAGCTTGAGCAAGTTCTGGAAGTTGGTGATGGACAGGGAAGCCTGGTGTCCTGCAGTCCATGGGGCTGCCAAGAATCAGACATGACTGAGTGACTGAACTGAACTGATGGGAAAAGTGCTAGAGCCTATTTCTCTAGATTCATACAACTCTGGAACACTGTAAACCCAGTTTTATTTCTAAGTGCTAATAAGGGGCCAAGTTCTAGACATTATGATCATACCAGCCCAGCATTTTTATCTCCTTCCTCAGCACTGAGATTCTAAACATGTATCTGCCACTCACTTGCATGTCAGCAAAACCTGCCAAAAATGCTCATGGGCTCTATCACTGTCGATTAAGTCTGTAAATAGTTTGGTTTTATCATTTAATATTTTTAACAATTTTGGAGCAAACTCTAAATATGTTGCAAATGTGTCTGTTTTATTAAATATAACATATTGATCAAAATCTAAACGTTTCTCCATATCTTGGGGTCATTACACTGAACATCAATTATTATATGGTAAGGAATAAGGTTCATAGAACCTGACAAGGCATATGGGATTGTCTCTACACTGCCTGATATCAGAAATAACAAATTTTCAATTCTCCTATTCCCTGTCTCCTTCATGTCTCTTCTTTTATTGTCAGGTTTTTGGTTGTTATTCTCACTGCTTTCAATATGCCTGACTAATCAGTAGAAGATAGGAAAATCAAATGGATATGATTGCTACAATTATATGCTGATAGGAGTTCAGGTCAGTTCAGTTCAGTCGCTCAGTCGTGTCCAACTCTTTGCGACTCCATGACTTGCAGCATGCCAGGCCTCCCTGTCCATCATCAACTCCCGGAGTTCACTCAAACTCACGTCCATTGAGTCGGTGATGCCATCCAGCCATCTCATCCTCTGTCGTCCCCTTCTCCTCCTGCCCCCAATCCCTCCCAGCGTCAGAGACTTTTCCAGTGAGTCAACTCTTCGCATGAGGTGGCCAAAGTACTGGAGTTTCAGCTTTAGCATCATTCCCTCCAAAGAAATCCCAGGGCTGATCTCCTTCAGAATGGACTGGTTGGAACTCCTTGCATTCCAAGGGACTCTCAAGAGTCTTCTCCAACGCAACAGTTCAACAGCATCAATTCTTCAGCACTCAGCTTTCTTCACAGTCCAACTCTCACATCCTTTACATGACCACTGGAAAAACCATAGCCTTGACTAGACAGACCTTTGTTGGCAAAATAATGTCTCTGCTTTTGAATATGCTATCTAGGTTGGTCATAACTTTCCTTCCAAGGAGTGATAGGAGTTAATAGGCTATTAAAGTACTTTTCCACAAGGAAACCACATGCCTATATAGTACAGACTTGGAAACATTACTTTGCAGTTTTGTGAAGGGGTGGGGATATGGGGGAGGATGGGGGTGTTGTGAGGGGTGGCACAGAAGTATTTTTGTTTTCTTCTTGGTGGTTGATTGTGTTTTAAGGTAAAAAAAAATGTTTCTGTATTTGCTTCTGAACATGTATAATATCCAAAATCCTTCAATTCAATTGTGATGTCTTTGAAGATAGATTATATGGTGCTTATCTAGTAATCTACATTGTAGCACACATGAAGTGTGGCCAATCTAATTCTTAATTCTTTCCTTCTTCCCTGTACTTGACAACACCATCAGATTTATTCTGACTTTCACCAGAATTGCTTATTTTACTTAGCATAAGCAGTGTAATATATATTATGGGGTAAATTGTGTACCCCTAAAAGATATGTTGAAGTCTTAACCTCAGGACGTGAGAATGTAATCTCATTTGGAAATAGAGTTGTTGCAAATATAATTCATTGAGTTAAACTGAGGTCATACTGGAGTATGCTGGGTCCTAAGTCCAATATGACTCTTGTCCTAATAAAGAAAAGAAGAGACACACGGAAGAGAAGAGACAACTGGGAAGAAGATGGCCTTGTTATGACAGAGGCAGAGATGGAGCCAGAAATCTGCAAGACAAGAAACATGAAGGAACACCAGCAAACCCCAGAAGGTATAAAAGACTTAAGTATGGAAGGAATATCACAATTATATAAAAGAAATTAATACTTTAAAAATGATGGGTTCCTTCAAAGGAATATCCATCTGGGGGAAGCTAAATTTGGAATCTAAATATATCAGAGCTCTTTTAAAGGAAAATTACTACTTTTCCCATTTTCCCATTAGAAAAATGCCAAATTTTTTCCTTGGACTTTTTCTTTTGCTTCATTTTAGGATATTTTTAAAGTCTGTGGGTCTAAGGAGCAATGCTGAGCAGTCACTTAAAAAAAAAAAATCCAGTCAGAAGTTCTATACAAAAGGAACAGACTTCAGACAAGCTATACAAACAAGTATATTGTAGTTTGAACTGCAAGAAACTCAATAGTATTTTTGTGTTGTCATTGCTCAGGAAAACATTTTATTCCTAGAACTTGGTCAATACAAGAAAAAAAAAAGATACAGATTTGTCTGGGTTTCTCTGCATGTGAGTTAGAGAAAATAGACAGGTCTGACAAACATCTGGGAAATGGTTGTATAGCTAGCTCCGGGGATTTTATCCACTTCACATATTGCCTGGAATTAACAACAGTGTCCTCTGTCTTCTAATGTGATGGGCTACAATGGTTCCAGTAACATAAAATACAAATAGTGCTGATAAGACGTGGTAAGGATTGGCCTGTTTTGGTTCTGGAAACACTGAACCTTACAAGTGATATAGCAGTAAAATGAAAGAAATATTGCCAGAAAATATTGATAGTGGATTGAATCTAAATTCACAGAGAGAGAGGAATTGCCTGGCAGAAAGCTCCCCTACCCTTTTACACTGCAGTTTTTTAACGACTGATTTTCTTTATGAAGAAAAATGCATTTTACTTTCAATGCAAAGCATCCCTTTTCACTACTTATCAGTTAATGTTTTGATTCGCATATGTTGAAGCTCTGTAGTTCAGAGCACAGACTTTGGAGTCAGATAGACTTGAGTGAAATCTCAGCCTGTCTACTTGCCCTGGATCTGTTACTCTCTCAGTCTCAGTCTCCACATCTGTAAACTGGGCAAATATGAATTCTTCTCTCATGCTGTGGCCATGAGCAGTAAATGAGAAAATGCATGTCAGAGACCAGCGGAGTACCTAGCCCTTGAATGTCCTTATTGAATGGTATTTGCATTTATTCTTGACTATGCCTTCGCTCAGCCTGTATATGCTTGTCTAGACCTTGGGAATCCTGTGAGTCTAAAACAATATCTCAAAACATGGCTGAAAAAAAAATCAACATGTTAGCAATTATATACCAATTATTAAGGATTCTACACTTTAACGGTAATAGGGCCATGTGGAATTGATAGGTCTAAAATAATTCTTCTATTTTTATGTTTAGCCCATAGAATATATAATGTTGTCAACAATGCAAGTCAGGATGATGGTGATTTTGTGGGCCATAGTAAAATGAATTAAATTTGTCCACATCAAGGAAAACTCTAAGACACCCAAAACAAGATAAGAACTTTGGATGGATTAAAACTAATCCTGTCAACCTGAGGGAGGGACAAGAGTCACCAGGAGGACTTGCAAGGAAGGAGCTAGAAGAGAAAGAAACTTGGTAAAGTATCCTCTTATTCTCCCACATCCTTTCCACTCTTTATCTTTTCCACCATTCCATACCTCATCCAAAACTGGCTCTTGAATAGAATGAGGACCAAAGGTTTGATTTAGAAATTGGAGAGATTTCAATTATTGAGCTTCCCTGGTGGTTCAGATGGTAAAGCGTCTGCCTGCAATGCGGGAGACCCAGGTTTAATTCCTGGGTCGGAAAGATCCCCTGGAGAAGGAAATGGCAACTCACTCCAGTACCCTTACCTGGAAAATTCCATGGACGGAGGAACCTGGTAGGCTACAGTCCATGGGGCTGCAAAGAATCGTCACAACCAAGCAACTTCACTTTCTTTCTTTCTTCATTATCCGGGCATCTCCACGTGAATGTAGTTACTGACATGAGCAAAGCTATTAAAACAGAAAGATAAGAATTAGACACATCAAAGAAATACAGACTATGATAATCTACTATGATAACCCTTCTAAATTTAGATGAATTCTCCATTATTAAAATCGAAAGCCAAGTTCTCTGTTTTGATTTTGTTTGATTTTAAGCAAAACTATGTTTCCAAAATGGTTTTATGGTCATGATTGCTTTTAAGTCAATGAGACAAACATAATCATCTCCAATTTTAGGTTTTCTTTCTTAGCTATAAATATGTTTAGGATAAGGAATAGAATCTATGTACATAATTAGGTTATAAATATATCTTAGTAGTTAAAACAAAGGAGAGCATGCTTAAAACAAAGGAGAACATAGTGTAACACTGAAGTTTCTAAAGCAGAATTCCCTAGCTCATTAATAGTTTATATTGTTTGATCAGATTATATGAGTGCTATCAACCAAAACTGTCAGATTTCTATGTTTTATTCTTTGAAAAAATTAACTTTTACTCATGTGCACTGATTCAACTTTTTTCAGATAGGAGGCCTTGGGCATACTGAATACTTTCTTGTTGATCCACATCCAGCCCCGTACAGCAGCCCAGGGACATGGAGAAAGAGACAGCATGTCATAGATCGGGGCAGCACTTCAACCTTGAACACAACATCTGGACGCCAGGATTTCCATGGCAGGAATTCTGCAGCCTGCAGTCTGGGGTCACCTGGTTACCCCGTTCTGTGCTTCATTCACAGGTAAAAATTAGTGTCTCCTTCTGTAACCTCTAACAGCTGGAGGAGATTTCCTTAAGAAGTATGAGAATATATTCTTTCTTTCCCCTCTCTCCACCTTCTCTCCCATTCTACACACACACATACACACACACACACACACACACACACTCTCACACACACACACCAACAATAACCCCTACCCCCCAAATCCCAATGGTTTAAAAGAAAAATAGATTAATCAGCAGGTAACTCCCAGTTTTAAACTGTCCCACTATTTAATGATTGACTAGGCATTGCTGGCATGTAATTTTCTAAAGCAGCAAAGTCAAATGCTGTAATAGTTTAATACTAGGTCCCACTTGACTTGAATGCTATTTGTCCACATGAAAGTATCACCAATGACACCTTTGTTGGCCAGTTTCAGCAAAAGCACCAAGCTCTTAATGAGCATTTATTATTTATTTGACCTTCAGAGGTCTCAGGGTATATGCAGTTATAAAGTCATATGCATAAAACCATCTCTGCAATAAATTAAAATTAAACTAACCATGGCAGTGGTATTCCAGGAGCATAGCTTTACGTACTTGGGTAGGCCAGGTGGAAGCGATGAGTTCTGCTCCGTGTCTTGAAGGTCAGGAGAATTGGATTCTGTCAAACAAGGGAAGCCAGAAAACTGCAGAGTCCAGCAAGAATCGCTGTCCAGCCTGTGGCCTGTCAGGAGCAGAATCTAAGCAAGGGGCACCATCGAGCCCATTCGGGAAGCATCAAGCTCAAGTCCAAGCATGTTAATGTGGGGCTACAGGAGACCTGCAATGAAGTGCCTCCATCCCCGCCTGTTTACCTGCTCCATAACGCAGCACAGCCTTCCCCAGGGATATGCATTCTACTCCATGTACAAGATGTTTTCAGTGGAGCATATCAGCCATGATATTTTCATCATTTGAACATCCTGACAATGAAGAGTCTAAAATACGCCTTCCCCCACTTAATCAGGGCTTCTTCAGTGAAGAAAGAAAATGCCTTCCAAGACAAAAGGAAAAGTAGAGAAATTAATTGAATGAGCTTCCTGTCATGTATAGACTACTAAGTGTGTAATTTAATACTGAAGTGAAGTCGCTCAGTCGTGTCCAACTCTTTGTGACCCCATGGACTGTGGCCTCCCAGGATCCTCCGTCCATGGAATCTTCCAGGCAAGAGTACTGGAGTAGGTTGCCATTTCCTTCACCAGGGGATCTTCCCAACCCAGAGATTGAACCCGGGTCTCCCGCATTGCAGGCAGATGCTTTACCATCTGAGCCACCAGGGAAGCTACCAGAGCCATATTACATATAGTTGGATGGTCAAGTGCAAGGTTAATCAACTGCAAGGTTAATTTTTCTACGAAAAACAACCCCAAACCTCCTCTTTTGAGTTTCAGAGGGGCTTCAGGAGCTAGGTCTCCCTACGTTTGTTACCCTGAACTTCCATTGTCTGTAGGTGAACAGTAAATGGGACCAAGAGGATAAGCAGGAAGAAGTTGTCTTGCTGAAACACACAAGAAAGACCATTAGTGCAACAGAGAGAGTTGTTAAAGCTCTCCATGTCCAACAGCTGATAGAAAAATAGCACAAACTTCTGAAAACTGTTTTCCTAGTAATATGAGTTTATTGGCCATACTAGCATTCAACCAGTCAGCTTAGGAAAAGACATGGGCACCTTCCCTACTTAAGGTATTATTTTAAGCTGGTCCTGCAGAGCTATCCATTTGCGTGTCTTATCAAGTACAGCAAATGTGCCAATATTTTTAAAAACCAGAAGCCTTTTGTTTTTGTTTTAACACAAGCATAACAGCACTGTGGAATATTTATATCTCCACATCCTTTGCAGTAGATTAGAGTAGGTCAATTAAACAGGCCTGCCTGAACTTCTTAAACAAATACAAAGATGGAACTTAATTATCCTGTACAATTTCTCCCTTTCCCTTCTTCCCCTCCTCCAAAATTGTCTAAATACCACACTTGCTTTTTAAAATTTCCTTCCAATAATCAATTCAGAATCATCTAGATCACAAAAGCAAATGCAGAATGATTTAAAGCAGTCTGTGAAGGTAGAGTCTAGGAGAAAGACCATTTTTTGGATTTTATTTCCCTGATTTTTTAGGATAAAATACCAAAATATCATGCACAGTCACATAATGCAGTGCAATACAATGCATTAGTTTTAGAATAACCCTTCATAGTGTCTTGCTCCTCAGAATTAGCTAATTAATATATAAATTAAGAGGAGTTGGAACACTAGGTAAAAAGAGCTGCACCTTAATTTTTTAAAGCCATCAAAGCCAAACTAGTAACAATGGCTATAAAAGCGATTACTCATCTTGAGAGTGCCAAAGGTCCTCATTAATACTGCAGTCTAGCCCTCTCACTGCACACTCCTTTCAGTAAGGTTAGGCTCCTCATACCCCTTCCCCTGTACATATGCTTAGCACCCCCCTTGCAACTTTCCCCAACACTCTCCAGGGAGGGGCAAACAGGACTTTCACCCTTTCCCACCACTCTGAGCATCTATTGTCTCTCCTGTTGTTTTGGCACTTGATTATATTTAGCCTATTAGTATATACTGACTGTCAAATATTTTTCTTAAATCACAAGCATGTAAGGAAAGGGGCACTGCATATGGAAATCTCTCTCATTAAGGGAACAGGATATCAGATCAGTACAGAACTCAAACTTCTCTGCTGTTGCCAGCCAAGCTTCCCTTGTGGCTCAGCTGGTAAAGAATCTGCCTGCTATGCAGGAAACCTGGATTTGATCCCTGGGTTGGGAAGATCCCCTGGAGATGGGAAAGGCTACCCACTCCAGTATTCTGGCCTGGAGAATTCCATAGATGGTAAATTCCATAGGGTCGCAAAGAGTCGGACACGAATGAATGACTAAGTACACACATTGGTAGGGCAGATGTTGCTGGATCATTAAATGAGACAATGCATACAAATCACCTAGCACTAAGCTGGTGTGTAGGCTGGTCCATTAGGCTTCCCAGGTGGCGCTGGTGCTAAAGAACCATGCTGCCAGTGCAGGAGATGCTAAGGGACATGGGTTCGATTTCTGATTCAGGAAGATCCCCTGGAGGAGGGCACGACAACTCACTCCAGTATTCTTGCCTGGAAAATCCCATGTTCAGAGGAGCCTGGCAGGCTACAGTCCATGGGGTTGCAAAGAGTCAGATACAACTGAAGTGACTTAGGACACATGCACACACACATGATGCCCTGGAATTCCTCACCTTAGGAAGTAATACGAAACTGCCCTGTACTCGCTGACTGGGGCTTCAGAATCTGCTATCCAACTGACAGGAGCCTGGGAGCCAGCCTGGTCTGGACCTCAGGACTCTGAAGACCCTGGTCCTTCATAGATGGATGGATCTTGCTTTCATTGGTCTCTTCAGCTGTCTAATGGTTTTGATACTCAGAAAGGCAATAGACTTTGGAATGATTCCTGCTGGTTTTGGAGGCCACCAGTAGAATAGCCTCTTGGAGAGTTATTATAAATTATAAATCCCTGGCCATTTTATTTTAATTAATATATTGCATTAATCTCATTTTTACCCAAACTATTTTTAAAGCAGTGTGGGAAAATCTGAGACGAGTATAGATACCTGTTTATTATCAAGTTCTTTGTGTTGTTGTTGCCAAGATCATTTACCTAAAAACAAGCTCTTCTTGCTTGTTTATGAATAGTTGGCTCTTGCTGTTTCTACCTTAGCAAGGGAATATGACATCAGAGACAGAAAAAACAATGAACTCCTAAGAGAGAAAGATTATATTCTCATGTTTGATAATGAAAAAAGAAGACAAGTGCAATAACTGTCCCAGAAATGATAAGCATTTATTAATTTGAAATTTAACTAAAGTGAATTTAGTATTTTATACACTTTGCCCTATTTGTTACGCACATATCTGTACCATGTTGCTACTTTTTCTTCTACTTCTAAATATGATAATGCATATATTTAAAGAAAGTTATTTTGTCTTTATTACTTTATATGATATAAAGTCTTTAAAAAGGGAAAGCAATTCCAAAGATTTTACACATTATGGTTGATTATATGGTAACGACTAAATTTGTTACCAGATGTAAAAATCTATAAAAAACTGGATTTGGCTATTTGGTAAGCTCAGATATGAATATTATGGTTCTAGTGGTATATAAGAATATTTATCTGAGGGAAATGCCAAAAATTATGAAAAACCTAGATATGCAAAAATTAAAATGATTATAAAAAGTAGAGAGTTTTAGCATTGGTGAACAAAGTATTGGCATCATAATTCAGAAGGAACTACTACTAATTGGACTGTAAGTGAAAAAAATTCAGATTTTTCGTTATTTATATTCTCTAGAATAGATGCTTATAATGGGTTCCAATTACTTCAATAATTAAGTGCCATATTGAAACATTTTTGTTTTCATTCATTTCAACATTCATTCCAAAAGCTTTTTCTAGCCTCATTCACTTCCGCATTCATTCCAAGAGCCTGTTTTTAGTGTCTACAGAAAATATAAATGAAGTGAAAGTTATTTCCCTTGAGAAACTTGAGGAAAGTCAAAACAACTGACGACCAGTAAACATAAGTAAGCACATGACTATACATGTTATCAATAATCAATATTTATTGATTTGATTGCAAAGTGCCAGGCACTGTGTTCAGAGCAAAACAGCAAGTTATTTTGTTTCATTCTCACAACTGTATAAGGTTGTTACTGAGACTTTCTCCAGTTTACATGGACTAAGATGTTAAATGTCTTACCCAAGGTTAATCCAAGTGTCAGGATTCAAACCCAGGTCATGCGACCTCAAAGCTCTTAACCTTGAGTATTCAACAGGGAAAATGGTTTAGCATTGGAAAAAGCCTGGGTTTTAGGGTCAGAAAATGTTAAGTCCACTCTGTGTCATTCAACAAGTTTTGAGATCTTAGACAAATCACTTAATTTCCTTGAGCCTCAGTTTCTTTTTTAAATAGAGTGGGATACATGAAGAGGCTATGTAAGCCATAAGACATCCTGCAGACATCAGCTGCTGATATTTTCATTCCAACCTGCATATATATAGTAAGGGAATACCATGTACTATATTACACTAATAAAAAGAGACTTCTTTAAAAAGGATGTTTCATTTTGGAATCATAAAAAATTACTAGATCAAGATTGATGGAGAAGTGTCAGAGTTCATTTACTGCTTAGAACAGGACAGCCCTAGTTTTATCATCTATATGGAAATATATTATTCAATATTTACAATGAAATTACACTACTAAGTCTACATACATTTGTGCTTTTCTGATCATTAGCACTGACTTACCAGCACAGATACTTTGAAATAACAAGAATGTGTTATTAGAGCAGTTAGGAAGATATTGGTAATAGTTATGTCAATATGTAACTCATGTCAGAACAGTTAAATGGGAGGGCACCAGGCTTATCAAAAGAAGCAAATGCTCCCTCACCCCCTGGTCTCCAGAGTTTTCTAGCATCTCATAAGCAGTCTAACACATAAAAAGTTCATTGCTCAAATTGTGTGAAAGAACTGGGCATATTTAAATTTTTAAATTATTTTCATTATTGTTGTTTCACTTTCCTAAGGGAACTCTTAGTGGTAAAAAGACAGTAAATATGTCAAATCAGACAGTAAATTGAAATGTGATATCAGTTTCATTGAAACCATCCTCTACTAATATTATTTTAATATGATTTATTTTTATTCCTGTCATAATAATATTTTTAAAATATTAATCAGTACTGTTTTACTTTAAGCATATTTAAAATTTTCCTAAACTTAAGAAGATACTATTAACTCAACAATTAATATCTTTTTTATTTTCCAATCTAATTAGTTTTCTAGAAGGGGAGCTGTATTGTTTCAATATGAAATTCAACCTATTATGCCAATGAGTATATTTTCCTCGAAATATTGTTGAAAAAAATTTAAAGAAAGATAATGAATTTAAGAAATAATTTCATTGGAACATAATCACCATTTGGATTCCCTGATCTCAGATTGGGCTTCCCAGCTGGCACTAATGGTAAAAAGAAAAAAATCTGACTGCCAACGCAGGAGTCACAAGAAACATGGGTTCGATCCCTGGGGTCAGAAAGATCCCTTGGAGGTGGAAATGACTACCCATTTCAGTATTCTTGCCAGGAGAATTTCATGGACAGAGGAGCCTGGCAGGCTACAGATTAGCCATTGGTAGTTTATCAGCTGACTATTTAGTCATTAAAATACAAATATTTTTTCCACTTCTGTCTGCCTCAGATATAAGCACTTCACAGAGCTGAAACAAATCAACATAGATTTAAACTGGTATATGAAATAAAAATGAGAAAAATCTTAGGAAAACAATTAGCAATATAAGACTCTGATATAAAAGTGTGTTTTTGTATTTTTTTAAGTATGTGCCAACTTCTCAGTGTCACATATTGGGTTTTACATTAAGATAAGCCATACCTATAAGAAGAAATCACTTTTTCAGACTATGTCACAAACACAGAGCTCTGTAGGTGAGGCCTTCATTGTATGTTTTATCTCCTCCTCCTCAGTCAACAAGCATAAACTGGCTCACTGGCCAAAAATAAAGGCAAGGGGCAGGAGCTATGATCCAAGCTGTGCAATGATACCCTTCTCATCCATGTTAATACACTGAGTGCACACACAAAATGAAAAATTAGTCTCAGGTGGCCTCTTTTTTTTTTTTTAATGTATTTGTTTTAAAACTTTATTTGAATGCAAGTCAAATGGAACAGGAGAAGGCAATGGCACCCCACTCCAGTGTTCTTGCCTGGAGAATCCCAGGGCCGGGGGAGCCTGGTGGGCTACTGTCTATGGGGTCATACAGAGTCAGACACGACTGAAGCAACTTAGCAGCAGCAGCAGCAGCAAATGGAACCATGACAGAAATCTTTCAGGCAAAAGTCCAAAACAAGTGTAAGCAAATCTAAGATCAATGGGCCCTGACCTGCAGAGGGAACCATTGTGAATAATTTCAGCCCAGATTTTCACTTTGGGACCCCAGCGGTCTGGATCTCACCTCTCCTCAGTTCTTGGGCAGCATAAATGTGGTCTAGGAATTGCCCTGCTGCTTGTCTGCCCAGTTAAGAACTCATGAGGATCTTGCCCTTTCCAAGTTGGGAATTTTTGCCAAAATAGAGCTTGCTTTTAACCTCTCCTCAGCAACTCAGTAACAACTTCTTTAGTTAGCCAAATTTAATCTTGATATTCTCTTTCTTAGAACTTAAATCAGCCATAGGGAAGTTAGCTAGACTGCTAACAGGTGCAAAAAAAAAAAAAAAATAGCTCACAACTAAGCTGTCATTTGGAGAAGGCAATGGCACCCCACTTCAGTACTCTTGCCTGGAAAATCCCATGGACGGAGGAGCCTGGTAGGCTGCAGTCCACGGGGTCGCTAAGAGTCGGACACGACTGAGCGAATTCACTTTCACTTTTCATTTCCATGCATTGGAGAAGGAAATGGCAACCCACTCCAGTGTTCTTGCCTGGAGAATCCCAGGGACAGGGGAGCCTGGTGGACTGCCGTCTGTGGGGTCACACAGAGTCGGACATGACTGAGGTGACTTAGCAGCAGCAGCAGCAGCAGCAAACTGTCATTTGAATGATACTGCACAATCAATTCACAGAACACTTTCTTAAGCAGTGTCATTCACTTTCACAATAACTGAGTTACTATACAAATACCTAACACTATATAATTTGTTGCCTCAATTCATATCTTGTAAATGATAAAACTTGGGTTCAGAGAGGTTAAGTAATTTATTCATGGTCAACAAAGCCCATAATATTTCTCCAGTGTCTTGCCACCTGAGACATGGCTCTTGGTATTTCTTAGAACAAATTTCTAGTAATTAAATATGACATTTTGATGGTGATGGACCTAGAGAGAGGTGCAAGCTCTATATCTGCCCTTGTCCACCATAGTTTACAGAACTATGATCTGACCAGCCCCTGAGTGTTCTGTTCTCTCCAAGTGTGTTTCAAACTTCAAAGCTGCATTTAAAATGTCGTAGATTTCTAGACACTAGTACTTAAAAATGATAACACAGCCCAGGTTTCTGGCATTTTTATGTCCATCTGCTAGCATGGCATGGTGCCCATTCACGAGGTAATAAGACAATTTCAGGAGGACACAGATGCCAAGCATATCAGGGACCAGAGTGATAACCCTCAAAATGAAATAAGTGGCTTCCCTTTTTCTACAATGAGGAGATCCTTCTGAGTCAGAGCACCAAATCATACCTCTGGATCTGTCCCATTAGGTAAGACCACATTCACTGACACACAGCAGAGACTGCTGATGCCAGTTCAAGACCTTGACTCATTTCTGTTTGTAGGTTATGAAGAATCAAGGTACAGTCCTAGAGAATAAAATTCTGCCACCTTCACCTCAGCTTGAAGACGGGTGTGTACCGTGGAGAGAGAATGAGCATTGGGTAGAAACCCCCAAGTGTATTTTGCAATGTCAGGAAGCTTCATCTTTTTGTTTACTTGTGATAAATCACATCCCTAGTAGCTTGTGGCTCAGCCCAGCAAGAAAGTTCAAGTGTTGGGGTGGGGTTGCATTTTTTTTGTAGATGTAGATATGGTTTCTTCTATTGACCTATCTGCCTGAGAATATAATGATAGAGAAAATATGGTAAACACAGATTCAATTTGAATTCTAGCAAGCATCCTGTGACTAGAACTGTTTACACAGAACCTCACTAAAGTCACATGATTCACTCATTGTCCCTTCTCAGCATGCTTTTTGTATATATATTTGAGGTGAAGAACTTTTTAAAGAGCAAGAAGAGTAGCCAAGGAGAAAGAAGAAAAACAGCAGAAGAAACTAGAAGGAAAAGAGAAGGGAGAAAAAATTGACAATATAAATCTGTTAATAACTATCCTATAACTAATTCCTGTGGTCAATTCTATAGTAATGCTAAAGCAAACATCATCTTGATATTACAAAGAAATATGTGAATTTGCTTAAATATCCTGTAGTTCCTAAAACTATATAGTTCTTTTTCTCTACTTTCTCTATATATACAAAATACATATATTCTGGAGAACTATATGGCTATATACAAAAATATATATACATACGCACACACACACACACACATATATATATATACATATATCTGTGTATATGTATATTCACAGATAAATGTGTACATACAGATATATTGTTAGAAACTACAGAGACATAGGTATGTATGTACAGACACACACACACATATTAAAAATTGGATTCCACATTGGGGTCATCTGAATGGAATTCAGTAAGTGGCTATCTTTATAGAAGATATTTTTTCTTTACTCAGTTTAAAAAGGAGAAAATTTAAAGTTAAATGTTTCATGATAAAATATTATAAGAAAATATATGGGTGGGAATATGTGTAAGAATTCATGTTTAATAGCATCAAAGTGTTTAACAGAATATGATGATCCTCATGGTAAACTGAATTTCGTTATATTTCTGAACAATTTATCAATTTAATATTTATTCAGTTCAATTCAGTTCAGTCGCTCAGTCGTGTCCGACTCTTTGCAACCCCATGAATTGCAGCACGCCAGGCTTCCCTGTCTATCACCAACTCCCAGAGTTCACTCAGACTCATGTCCATCGAGTCAGTGATGCCATCCAGCCATCTCATCCTCTGTCGTCCCCTTCTAATCCTGCCCCCAATCCCTCCCAGCATCAGAGTCTTTTCCAGTGAGTCAACTCTTTCCATGAGATGGCCAAAGTACTGGAGTTTCAGCTTTAGCATCAGTCCTTCCAAAGAAATCCCAGGGCTGATCTCCTTCAGAATGGACTTGTTGGATCTCCTTGCAGTCCAAGGGACTCTCAAGAGTCTTCTCCAACACCACAATTCAAAAGCATCAATTCTTCAGCACTCAGCTTTCTTCAGAGTCCAACTCTCACATCTGTACATGTAGATATTAAATGTTCACAAGTCAAGAAACACCTGGAGTAACATGCAAATTTGGCCTTGGAATAAGGAATGAAGCAGGGCAAAGGCTAATAGAATTTTTCCAAGAGAACACACTGGTCATAGCAAACACCCTCTTCCAACAACACAGGAGAAGACTTCACATGGACATCACCAGATGGTCAACACTGAAATCAGATTGATTATATTCTTTGCAGCCAAAGATGGAAAAGCTCTATACAGTCAGCAAAAACAAGACCAGGAGCTGACTGTGGTTCAGATCATGAGCTCCTTATTACCAAATTCAGACTTAAATTGAATAAAGTAGGGAAAACCGCTAGACCATTCAGGTATGACCTAAATCAAATTCCTTATGATTATACAATGGAAGTGAGAAGTAGATTTAAGGGCCTAGATCTGATAGATAGAGTGCCTAATGAACTATGGACGGAGGTTCGTGACATTGTACAGGAGACAGGGATCAAGACCATCCCCATGGAAAAGAAATGCAAAAAAGCAAAATGGCTGTCTGGGGAGGCGTTACAAATAGCTGTGAAAAGAAGAGAAGTGAAAAGCAAAGGAGACAAGGAAAGATATAAACATCTGAATACAGAGTTCCAAAGAATAGCAAGAAGAGATAAGAAAGCCTTCTTCAGCGATCAATGCAAAGAAATAGAGGAAAACAACAGAATGGGGAAGACTAGAAGTCTCTTCAAGAAAATTAGAGATACCAAGGGAACATTTCATGCAAAGATGGGCTCGATAAAGGACAGAAATGGTATGGACTGGACACAAATGGTATGGACCTAACAGAAGCAGAAGATATTAAGAAGAGGTAGCAAGAATACACAGAAGGACAGTACAAAAAAAGATCTTCATGACCCCGGATAATCACAGTGATCACCCGGTATGATCACTAACCTAGAGCCAGACATCCTGGAATGTGAAGTCAAGTGGGCCTTAGGAAGCATCACTGTGAACAAAGCTACTGGAGGTGATGGAAATCCAGTTGAGCTATTTCAAATCCTGAAAGATCATGCTGTGAAAGTGCTGCACTCAATATGCCAGCAAATTTGGAAAACTCAGCAGTGGCCACAGGACTGGAAAAGGTCAGTTTTCATTCCAATCCCAAAGAAAGGCAATGTCAAAGAGTACTCGAACTACCGCACAATTGCACTCATCTCACACGCTAGGAAAGTAGTGCTCAAAATTCTCCAAGCCAAGCTTCAGCAATGCATGAATGGTGAACCTCCAAATGTTCAAGCTGGTTTTAGAAAAGGCAGAGGAACCAGAGATCAAATTGCCAACATCTGCTGGATCATGGAAAAAGCAAGAGAGTTCCAGGAAAACATCTATTTCTGCTTTATTGACTATGCCAAAGCCTTTGACTGTGTGGATCACAAGAAACTGTGGAAAATTCTGAAAGAGATGGGAATATCAGACCACCTGACCTGCCTCTTGAGAAACCTATATGCAGGTCAGGAAGCAACAGTTAGAACTGGACATGGAACAACAGACTGGTTCCAAACAGGAAAAGGAGTATGTCAAGGCTGTATATTGTCACCCTGCTTATTTAACTTGTATGCAGAGTACATCATGAGAAACGCTGGGCTGGAAGAAGCACAAGCTGGAATCAAGGCTGTTGGGAGAAATGTCAGTAACCTCAGATACAGATGACACCACACTTATGGCAGAAAGTGAAGAGGAACTAAAAAGCCTCTTGATGAAAGTGAAAGAGGAGAGTGAAAAAGTTGGCTTAAAGCTCAACATTCAGAAAACAAAGATCATGGTATCTGGTCCCATCACTTCCTGGGAAATAGATGGGGAAACAATGGAAACAGTGTCAGACTTTATTTTTTGGGCTCCAAAATCACTGCAGATGGTGACTGTAGCCATGAAATTAAAAGACGCTTACTCCTTGGAAGGAAAGTTATGACCAACCTAGATAGCATATTGAAAGGCAGAGACATTACTTTGCCAACAAAAGTCCATCTAGTCAAGGCTATGTTTTTTCCAGTGGTCATGTATGGATGAGAGAGTTGGACTCGAAGAAAGCTGAGCGCCGAAGAATTAGATGCTTTTGAACTGTGGTGTTGGAGAAGACTCTTGAGAGTCCCTTGGACTGCAAGGAGATCCAACCATTTCATTCTAAAGGAGATCAGTCCTGGATGTTCTTTGGAAGGAATGATGCTAAAGCTGAAACTCCAGTACTTTGGCCACCTCATGAGAAGAGTTGACTCATTGGAAAAGACTCTGATGCTGGGAGGATTTGGGGGCAAGAGGAAAAGGGGACGATCGAGGATGAGATGGCTGGATGGCATCACCGACTCGATGGACGTGAGTTTGAATGAACTCCAGGAGATGGTGATGGACAGGGAGGCCTGGCATGCTTTGATTCATGGGGTCGCAAAGAGTCGGACACGACTGGGTGACTGAACTGAACTGAACTGAATGTTCACAAATAAGTTCCTATCTTAAGAAATAATAGGTATAATTATAGTATTAAAAACTTGCTTTTATTTCAAACAATTATAATTTTAATTATTTATTCAGGAGGTTTTAATGAGTAACTACTGAGTGTTAGGATTTGTTTTGGGCTCTGATCACATCATAAAAAATAATATCTTTTCTTAAATTTTCTGACATGTGATGTAAGAAAGACACTATAAAAGATACTAACTTTTTGTGTTTAATGGCAATATAGATCTTTCTTGACTTATGATAGGGATACACCCTGATAAACCCATCATAACACGAAAAATCCTTTAACCTACCAAACATCTTAAGTTAGCCTGGCCTACCTTAAGTATGCTCAGAACACTTACATTCCTACAGTTGGGTAAAACAATCTAACATAAAGCTTATTTTTTAAATAAAGTTTTGAATATCTCACATAATTAATTGAATACTATACTGAAAGTGAAAACCAGAATGCTTGTATGGGTACAGAATACTTGTAAGCGTATCATTGTTTACCTTCCTGTTTACCCTCAGGAGCTCACTGCTGCTAACCACCATCACAAGAGAGGATCATAAGCATTACCACTAGCCAGGAAATAGAGCAAAATCATGATTTGAAGCATGATTTCTACCGAATGCTTATCACTTTCTCACAATTCTAAAGTCAAAAAATAGTAAGTTGAACCATCATAAGTAAGAAACAGTCTATATAGTGGAGCACAAAACATAAAAGGGATAACTTCAGATTTGGTGATTTGGGAAGACTTCATGGGGTTCCCGGTGGTGCAGTGGTAAAGAATCCTCCCGCCAATGCAGGTGATGCAAGAGACCCAGGTTTGATTCCAGCTCGGGAAGATCCCCTGGAGAAGGAAATGGCAATCCACTCCAGTATTCTTGTCTGGGAAATGCCATAGACAGAGGAGCCCGGTGAGCTATAGTCCATGGGTTTGCAAATAGTCCCACACGACTAAGCTACTAATGTTTTTGCTTCTGAATTATATCTAATCTGTTTATATGGAGGATTATCGGTATTTAGCCAGAATTGTGTGTGAATACGATGTGTGTGGAGAAGTAGACAATGGTTGCCTCCAAGGAGACTGAAGATCGTTGCATAGGTGCTCTTCGTCTGCATCAGTCATGCAATCCATGGCTAGCTAAGTATGAAGGAGAAAAAGATGTAAGTGTCAAAGCAGTTAATATTAATAATAAGAAAATATCATTTTAAATCTAGTTATGAAGTGAAAGTCACTCAGTCATGTCTGACTCTTTCCCACCCCAGGGACTGTACAGTCCATGGAATTCTCCAGGCCAGAATACTTGAGAGGGTAGCCTTTCCCTTCTCAGGCAATCTTCAACCCAGGGATTAAATCCAGGACTCCCACATTGCAGGTGGATTCTTCGCCAGCTGAGTCACAAGGGAAGCCCAGTTATAAAATGCTCTGATAAAAGATGTAACATGGGACCAATACGTCTCTTCACAGGGGTCCCATGCGACTTATATCTCTGTGCACATTGTTGGAATTGATGAAATGAGGAATGAAAAGACCTTGAGAACACATTAAGAGAAGAGCCACTAAGACAAGAGTTGTGTGAAAATGAAAGTCACTGAGTCAGGTCTGACTGCAACCCCATGGACTATAGCCTGCCAGGCTTCTTTGTCCATGGAATTCTCCAGGCCAGAATACTGGAGTGGGTAGCTGTTCCCTTCTCTAGGGGATCTTCTCAACCCAGGGACTGAACCCAGGTCTCCCGCATTGCAGGCAGATTAAGACAAGAAACAGTCCATAAAGAAGCAAACACTTAGCTGTGCCTTGAGGTGTTGCTGGGTGTAAGGATGAGAAGGATCTTTCTGCACTCAAAATAGGGCAAAAGGAATCAATAAGTTTCAGGAAGGAGAAATAGTATTTGTTTCATCTGCTAGCAGATAATATTCTCTCTCTTTCTCCATCATCTACATAGCAATCTGACAATATATCTATACAAAAAAGAAGGAAGGAAGGAAAGGAGGACAGACTGAGTATAACTGGATTCAAGTTCCTTGGAATTTTATGATTCTCGCTTGAAGGTGGGAATGGTCTAGATCTGCACTACAAGGAAGTCTTTAAATTTAAGTATATTAAAGAATCATCATAGGAGCCTGTTAAATGTAGATTCCATGATTCCCCTCTAGAGATTCCAATTTAGCTAGAACAGGATACAGTAACCTCCTCTAGATGAGTCTACTGTAGGGGTTTGAGACCATGCTTTGAGAGATGTTGGCTTAAGGAATACTAAGTATCTCTTCCAGTCTTACGATTTTTCTGCAGATAGAGATTTAGTCCTACGGTTCTACATTTGTTTGGTGGAAAAGTAGAAGTGTTCACTTTTCTAAAGCACATTAAATTTACCAAAGATCTTAGAAACACACTTTGAATTTGTAAATGTATATTATAATATATTATGTATACTTACATAATTCTATTTCAATTTTAACCTCAGACCTGGATGAATTTCTGCATTGCATTTCTGTATTTTCTGAAAGGATAACTGTGACTTGCGATTAAAAGTCAGTTTTAATGAGAAAAACACATGGAAGAAGGAACAGAACACTATCTATGAAAGAAGTCACCCTCAACGTGTATCATTTTTAGTTTAGGAAAAATCAAGTGAAAACATAATTATTGAAAAATTCACATATTTTGAATCATGAACATTTCTCAAACAAATGAAAGAGAATGGGCATTAGAATATAGAAATACATTTGGTCTGAGGTATTGTCCCCTCACCCCATCAACTTAATAAGCAGTTGACATTGCAGAAGAAATGTAGCTGAGAACTACCAGTTTAACTGAACAATAAACAAGAACTCCACTGCACAGTGTTTCGGCTCTGCTTTACAGCTTGAGTGAATAACTTCAAATCTAATTAGGATGGGAAATTTTGCCTGAACAAGTCTGAAAAGTATGGAGCGATTTCCTTGCAGTCACGACACTGATTCTAGGTGTGTACATAGAGTGATGTTCAGTGAAGCACAGAGGCGTAAAACAGCACTAAAAGTGATCACGACAAGCTCTAGATGTAATAATAATACCAAGAAACTGGAAGAAAATAGAACTGGGTGTGAGTCTAGCTCTACCGTTCACTAGTTTTCTGCCCTTGGTGCAAATTATTTATCCTCTTTGAGAGTCAGTTTTCTTACCTAAAAAATTTGATGAAAGTAACCCCTTCCCCCAAATTATGTGAAATAAGTTAGGTAAAAAGCCTGCCTCAGTGGATGACCCACAGCAAATTCAGGTTTGTTCATCCATAGAGATTAC
This sequence comes from Budorcas taxicolor, assembly GCF_023091745.1. Lineage (NCBI taxonomy): Eukaryota > Metazoa > Chordata > Mammalia > Artiodactyla > Bovidae > Budorcas > Budorcas taxicolor. The sequence goes on from NC_068911.1 coordinate 77,001,719, forward strand.
TTCTGGAATGTTGGAGATACAAACACCCAAAAAATCAGCCCAAAATGGAAAAAGCATAATGGAGATGTTTGTTGCTATGTTCAATGCTGCTTGTAACTAAACTATCAATTAGTTCTAAAGGCCATGCTGGCAGAATGTGTGGGAGCAATTAATACTTAGCTATTTTCTGAGAGGATTAAGGTGCTTCTCGGTAAAGATTTCTTTCACTCTAGCATGCTAATAATGGTGGGATAATAGGGCCATATTTTGAGATATTAACTAATCTTCCCCTGGACATCCTCTACATTGGATCCGTTATCCTTACCACACAATTTCATCATCTTCCCAGTGAGGGGTTAGAGGGTTAAGGAATAAACAACAGTCAAAACCTCAGCTTTGAGTTCCAACCATAGAAACAAATCATCTTGAAAAAGAAAAAAAAAAAAAAGGCAAAGGGTTTTTGAGAGAGAACGTCTTTGAAGATTACAAATGAAAAGCCTTATGAATGTAGGCAGAGTTTATACCAAAAATAAAGTTGGAAAGCTTACAATATGAAGTAAAAAATAATTTTTTTCCAATACAGAGAATGATCAAAAACTCCACTGGATTGAAGGAGGGGAAGAGATAGACGAGGACACAGGTGGAAGGAGAGGGGTTTGACCATTAAAGAAAAGAGGACAAATAGGATTGGGGTTTAGCTATGGGGTTCTCACTGTTCCTTCCCATTCTCTCTTCTCAAAAAGGTTTGGGTAATCATGGTGTCCTTGTGGAATAGAAGCAGTGAGTGAATAGGATATCCACAGGATTGGATCTGAGGCCAGACTCTCAGAAGGCAGACACGAAGCATGGCACTGGAAAATGCTCAAGAAGACTCTAGAGGGATACAGAAAAGCTGAGAGGAAACATGCTCTGGGCTGTGACCAGATGCTACTTGGATCCTGCAGGCTGAAGACTCCGTTATAGGACCGGAGATACCGACTACAGAATTGTCCAGTATGAAGACTCAAGCACCAAAACTGAGTTAGAATGAATCAAACCTCAGCGAAGACAGAGCGAGGCTGTGGATGACAGCCTCCATGGTGAAGAGGCCCTAGAATGCGTCTCACAAGAAGGAAAGGACTAGGAGAAAAGGAAGATTCCTGAATTAACTGAGTGAAACTCCAAGAGATTGAGAAACTGAAAAGACTACGGGAACTAGCAAGGTGACTAACGGCTTGTGTGAAAATCATAGAAAAAATTTCGTTGATTTCTTTCAGAGATTTTGTCTCTATTTATTGTTCTTCAATACTGCATCCACTGTGACATGCTGCCAGCACAAAACTTGTGGAATATTGTTACCGTGAAAGTAGATTTGGTGCATGTTTAATTATAGAAATAGAGCAAAATTAAGACTGTTACAGGGAAAATGGAAAGGGAAGGAAGGAAAGAAAGTTCCTATTGCTCTGGCAGCAGAAGCAAAAACGGCCTTCATTATACAGCGTTTGACATGAGCATGCTGCTCAACTGTTCAGTTTTAAAAAATATAATTATAGTCATTATAAGAATGGTCTTTATTTTTGAAGCAATATTTATAGGTAGGAGTTTCTTGAAGTCATGCCTCTATACTTTCAGATTATTCAATATTTATTGTCCTCCTTCCTCTGCCTACTCCTCCCCTCCTGCCCACCTTCCTTCCCCTCTTCCTCCTTCTGGGAGGTAAACATTGACAGTGATCCTAGAGAAAACTATTTCAAGCGAAAGCTGTCATTACTTGTCTCACTGTCAGTACAATGAAATGATACTTTATAAGTTTAAGTTCATTCTCTATAGTTTAAGTTATCACAGGTAAAAAGTTGTGTTTCTTCAAAATACCCAGATTCAGTAACTAAACTTGTTAATGGCTCGATGTTTGACTGCTTTTCTGGTACAACAATGTCTATCCCCATTTTTTTCCTGTTGCATTGTTTAATTCCCTCTTATTTTCAAGGTTCTAAGAAGGGCTAAGACACTCGGGTGTTGTTATTCAGTCACTCAGTCGTGTCCGACTCTTGCGACCCCATGGACTACAGTAGCCAGGCTTCCCTGTCCTTCATCATCTCCCAGAGTTTGCTCAAACTTGTGTCTATTGAGTTGGTGATGTCATCCAACCATCTCATCCTCTGTCATCTCCTTCTCCTCTTGCCTTCAGTCTCTCCCAACATCAGAGTCTTTTCTAAGGAGTCAGCTCTTCGCATCAGGTGGCCGAAGTATTGGAGCTTCAATTTCAGCATCAGTCCTTCCAATGAATATTCAGGACTGATTTCCTTTAGGATTAACTGGTTTAATCCCCTTGCTGTCCAAGGGGCTCTCAAGAGTCTTCTCCAACACCACAGTTCAAAAGCATCAATTATTTGGTGCTCAACCTTCTTTATGGCCCAACTCTCACTACTGGAAAAACCATAACTTTGGCTATACGGAACTTTGTCAGCAAAGGGATGTCTCTGTTTTTTAATCTGCTGTCTAGGTTTGTCATAGCTTTCCTTCCAAGGAACAAGTGTCTTTTAATTTCATGGCTGCAGTCACCATCTGCAGTGACTTGGAACCCGAAAATAACATCTGTCACTGTTTCCATTGTTTCCCCATCTATTTGTCATGAACTGATGGGACTGGATGCCATGATCTTCATTTTTTGAATGGTGAGGTTTAAAGCCAGCTTTTTCACTCTCTTTCACCTTCATCAAGAGGCTATTTAGTTCCTCTTCATTTTCTGCCATAAGGGTGGTGTCATCTGCATATCTGAGTGTATTGATATTTCTCCTGGCAATCTTGATTCCAGCTTCTGCTTCATCCAGCCCAGGATTTCGCATGATGTATTCTGCATACAAGTTAAATAAGCAGGGTAATGATATAGAGCCATGATTTACTCCTTTCCCAATTTGGAACCAGTCCATTGTTCCATGTTCGGTTCTAACTGTTGCCTCTTGACCTGCATACAGGTTTCTCAGGGGGCAGGTAAGGTGGTCTGGAATTCCCATCTCTTTACGAATTTTCCATAGTTTATTGTGATCCACACAGTCAAAGGCTCTAGCATAGTCAGTGAAGCAGACGTAGATGCTTTTCTGGAATTCTCTTGCTTCTACTATGAGCTAAAGGATGTTGGCAATTTGTTCTTTGATTCCTCTGCCTTTTGTAAATTCAGCCTGTAAATCTGGAAGTTCTTGATTCACATACCACTGAATCCTAGCTTTGAGGATTTTGATCATTAGTTTGCTCGCATGTGAAATAAATGCAATTGTGCAGTAGTTTGAACCTTCTTTGGTATTACCCTTCTTTGGCATTGGAATGAAAACTGACCTTTTCCAGTACTGTGGCTACTTCCTAATTTTACCTTTGTGCTGTTTCTTCCTTAGATGGATTTAGCTCCATTTCTTCATTCAATCATTTGAAAGTTGAGTGTCTCCTATGTGCCAGACCACAGACATTTTTACCTTAAATTCTTTAAGAAAGTTAATATTTAAATGCTTACATTCATGTTACTATTATATTTAGCTAATCAATATCTCTATTATTTGCTTAAGCCCAAAAGTATTTAAATATTTTAATTAATGTTCATAATAATAGTTTCCACATCCTAGGCTCCTGATTAGTTTTGAAAGGATGGCCTCTTACCTGCACTATGAGTCATTGAAACTTAGGAAAAGTAGGTTCTTAAAATAAAGATATAAATTAGATAATTAAAAAACTTACCTGTATCCATACCACTGCGATAGAAAGTATGACAAGTAAATTAGACTGTACTTGTTCATATACAGGTTGTAATGTGCAAACACTTCAGTTGTGCAGTACAACAACTTCAGGGGGCCCCACTCATAACAACCATGGTACAAATGAGATTCCTGATATTATAAAGAATGGTGGAGAGCCTTAGTAAATAAATCAACTTTATTGTTTGTATTAAATTGATTGGCTGCAGTAGTTGGGAGACCAGAATATAGTCTGGTCTCATTCACCATATTTGATGCACATAATACCCCAACCTGCATCCAAGCACATCTTCTTACCATTTCCGTAACTAACATCCTGGTTACTTATGGTTCTCTTCACCCTCTCTTCACTCAGATAGTTGAAAATCTGATTGTTCTGTAAGTATGATGTCTCTTTAGAAAACAGAAGACATTACTTATTCATGATAAGTGGTGCTTCCCTCGTAGCTCAGAGAGTAAAGGTTCCGCCTGCAATGCAGCAGATGCAGGTTCGATTCCTGGGTTAGAAGGATCTCCTGGAGGAGGGCATGACTACCCACTCTAATATTCTTGTCTGGAGAATCCCATGGACAGAGGAGCCTGGCAGGCTGCATTCCATGGGGGTCACAAAGGGTTGGACATGACTGAGTGACTAAGCATGCATGCATGCGTGATAAGTAACAAACTACATCCAATACAACCTAAACTTGTCATTTTTGGAGACTAATAACAATATTGACAACCACATTGGAAGCAAGTATTTGAGATAGTATACAGTTTATATTTAAAGATGCTGTTGTCTGATTACATATGTACCTATGCTAAAAGGAAAGAATGACTAAGTTGTAGTTTGTAAGAATGACTAAGTTGTAGTTTGTGTCTATGTTTTACATGGTTTGAGAGCTATTCATATCTTTTGTCCCCTAATAGGAGACAGTACCAAGAGGGGACTTTCGAGTTATAATGCCCTAGTCAACCAGCACACTAGGTCATCTGATAATGGTTGGCCTGGCAGGGGTCCAAGGCAGGGGATACCTTGTAGGTATCTTCCTGTCCTCACTCTAGTGATGACTGTGAAGTATGGTGGAGCATTTGTGTATTAGCAAGGAGACGGAGAAGAGAAGTATGAAAAAGGGAAAGGTGAATGAAAATTACTGCTTGGAAAAAAAACAACAGTGTTTAGTGTTCTGAGAAGAATTTTATTTTTCTTCTTTTGAATAAAAAAAAAAACCCCAAACACTCATGGCTTGTGGCCTTAAGGAGAGAAGCACAGGAACAAGGCTGCTTTTGTACTCTATTAAGGTTGAGATTAAAGTCCCTACTGATAAACTGAACATTCTTTAAAAGTGACCAGAAGCAAACAGTGTCTGTTTGCTGCTACTTTATTACAAAGACACCACTGAGAATAGCTAAGAATATACTATTTGATCTTTTTAACAGGTTGACCAAATGATTGCAGTTGGCTCTAGTACATGAGATGCTTTCTGCAAATTATTGTTTCTGGTTACAAACCTTTATAATATCTCAGAATGAATTATGTATGTATTTCATGTTTTCTTTTCTGTTATCAGCCTTGATGTTCTCATTTCAAGTTTCACCCTAGCCTCCTAATAATGCAATATTGAGGCCATTCAGACACTAATTATGCCTCCGTGGCTTTTTTGAAATGACTAAATCAGCATCAGTTCTATAATTATCATTAGCAAGTTTGTATCAGTAGCTCACATCACTTGAAAAGCTCAACTTAAATGATTTGTGAATATCCTCATCTAATACATAAGACTCTCTATAGATACACACAGGTGCATGCATATCGCTTTATGTAAAATATAAAGTCTGTACATCTATATTGTATGAAATATATTTTCAATGCAATATTAAAACATTATTTCCATAGCTTTAAATATTAAGCTAGACAGAGACACCCAAGATACCTGTGCTTTAAAAGCTTAGTTGGGGTGAGCAGTGTAAGGAAACAGAAAACTATTACTTATACTTAAGGCTAATCTGATGTCTTCCTGATTTTCTGAATGTTCAAATAGAAATCTGGCAAAGATGATTGACAGGAAGAAGTATCCAAATGCAATTCTTCTGTATTTTCATTGTCTCTGTTCTTGAATTATTGATATTGCCAGTAGTCGTTTGCCATGAAAACAAATCAAGGGATATATGCTAAGCACTTCCTTGAATGCAACACTTTTATATTTTTAAAAATGTTTACAGTATGCCATTTTTATAACTTATCAAAATGGCAAACTGATGGGAGGAAAAACTACAGCTAAATAAAAGTGTAGTGCAAATTAAAATCTTAATTCTGTGACTAAATGCACAAATGCTGTGTGGAAACATTATGGGCTAGTGAGAGGGCAGGAAACACCAGCTACTGAGGGAAGGTAGGAAGATTTCTTTGTATCACTTAGAAGGGAAAGACTCACCTTAAACAGGAAAACCTGATAAGAATTGCTGAATTTAGGTCTTTTTAGGAATAGTGGAACACACATCAAAAGCTAAGCCATTATACTTTCCAGTGACAATCTTTTTTTTTTTTTTTTTTCATACCACCTAATACCAGATCCTTGTTTTGTACAAAAAAACTTGTGCCAGACTGTAGTATTTTATGACCTACATTATTACCCTCTGGGTAGTCAAATGATGGTGCCAAACTAATTATTGCTTTGTCTAATTTTAAATCCAGGTCTATGGAGATTAACAGCTTGCACATTAATTCAAAGCACCAACAGCCCACCTAACCTAATGCTGTTTTAAGTGAATTAAAAATCCTGTTTAGGAAACTTTAATATACTTTAAATGAAGGAAATGTGCATCTATATTTTTATCCAGTATATAAAAACCAAATTCACTTTGCTTATTTTGCTTGCCCAAACATACTCCAGGGAGGAACTTTTCTTATCTTCAGGCATTACTTCCCTTGAAAATGAAATACCTGCTAAGCTAAAAGCACAGGCTGAGTGGAACTAATTGTAAAGTGGCAGGGTGATGGTGGGGAGGGGAAAGTGAAATAATGAGAAGAAAGACTATGTCCAGGTTGAGGAAGAAAAACATTCCATTCCAATGTATTGTACCTTTTTATATCTTTGACATTAAATGAATGCTTTTAAACACACTGACATTTTGTAATATTACAAAATGAACATACAGTATTGAGCAATCAATACAGATAGACCATCTATAAAGAAGGCAAGGAAGCATATCACTGGACCCTACAGGAAGGATTGACAGTTTGAGGGACCAGAAAATGATAGGCCATTGCAATAACTTCCCAGCCCGTCTCCCTGTTTCCAGTTCTATTAGCTATATCTTCTTAAAGCAGGTCTCAGACCTCATAAATCTCCTGCTTAAAAACCCACCGAGAGCTTCCTGTTACCTACCTACTGCAATGCAAACCTCTCATTCAAGGACTGAATGAACTTCCTCTATAATGCATCCCCTATTCTCATCCTCATCTTTATTTCCTGCTTCGTGTCTGTACAAAACAAGGGCTCAACCAAACTAAATCAGATGCTGTTTCCTGCAAAGGACCAGGTAGTTTTGTTCTTTGCTGCCTTTGTGAAGGCAACAGGTCAACTCGTTAATTTCCTCAATAAACTTTTACTCACTAAATGTTTATTGTCACTATTTTAAGCACTAGGGAGAAAAACAAAACAAAACAAGGGTGGAAATTACAATGATGCCTGCCCTCAAGAAGCTTACAATTATAACAGAGGGATCAAATACAAAGATACTTTTAAAATGATGTGCTAATGAGAGAAAGAGATACAGAGTCTGAAAAGAGCCCGGGGAAAGACACAGAAGTGCCCCTAGAAAGGCTGGGAAGTCTCTCTTGGAGGAGATAAGAGCTCTGAGTGTCTGCAGGGAGTTAGCACACAGAAGAGGAGGGCAAACAGGGAGCTCAATGAAAAGCAAGGCACAGAGGGGACAGATGACATGGTGTATGCAAATGACAAGCAGTTTGTTGTGTAGAAAAATAAAGATTGAGACTACAAAGGCCAGGAAAACGGACGTCTCCTTCATGAAAGAAGCCATATCTTCTGAACAGAACCCCTTTATGAGTCATTTATTATAGTTCAACATTCACTTTGAACTATATTTATCTGGACACATCCATGACATATTAATGTCGGTTTTCTTTTAAATCCTCTGCAATTTTTAGGGCAATGCTTTTAACCACAATAAGTGTTCAGTATGTACTTTTCCTAAATGAGATTGAGAATCAGGCAGAAGTTGCAGTAAATATATGAACAGTACCACCATTTAAAGAGTGAATGAAAAAAACCATAATCCTCAGGTTATTAGAAGAAAACACTTTTGCAAAACCAAGAAAACATCTCTGGTGAACCTATCACAGGATTTTCTGGTTGTCTCTCCACTGTAGGGTGAGGTCACAGAAGAGATATACAGACCACTCTAATGCCATTTGACAGTACCTGTATTCAAGTGTAATTCTAACAAATTGAGTAATTTCACAAAAATGAGGTCAAGGTCTTCACTTTTTTTTTTTTTGAGGAGGGGAATAGTGCATAAGAACTTCTTAGTAGTCTCAGCTGAGGTGCAGATGAAGATCCTTAAACTGCAATTTTATGGAAACATTAAAAAATTACTATGTCAGTAATTTGCATTATTGTAAGACACTTGAGATTTTGTGAGCAATATGAAAGAAAAATGTGTAGATCTTGTAAATAGCTGTTAAGTCTTGGAATGGTTTTTGAAACACAGTTTGGAAGAAGATATTACTAGTTTAATGTTTTATTAAAATAGTCCTTGAGTTTGAAACTAAAAAGCAGTTTTAAAAGTTGAATTGTGTTGAGCATTTCATAATAAACCATACATTATAGAAACTTATTTTTCTCTGTAAGGCATCTTGTCACCTTCTTCTCCTTCATCTTCTCTACACTCTATCTACCCTCATCTTTCCCTTGTTTTCCTCTCCCATTATGTGGGTAAAGCACACCTCTGTGTCTAACCTGGGTCAAATTTTCCTTAGTCCAGTGCAGACAAATATAGGGGCATCTGTAAAATCCCTTCAGTATCAGCTTGCTTATTTTCTTACCCTTTGTTGTTGTTGATTTGTGTAGTGAGAATAAGAACAGGGAAAAGGAAAATAATTTTTCCGTCTGAATGATTTTGAGAGGAAAACACACACAGAGAGACACACACAATCCTGAAAGAAAAAGGGATACTTCATGTTTACTTTTCTTCTGATTTTCTTTAAAAGCCCAAGTCAGAATATACTGTGTATTAGAAATTCACCTAAATTTCTACATCTAAAAAGTAAAAGAAAGAGATAAGCAACATATATAACGTATATAATGCAGTGGGGAAAACAATTAGCCCAGGTTTTCATTGAATTAACTCTTTCTTTGACTAGCCAATCAGCTTTCTTTAAAGATTCAATTTCTTATTCTCATGTTACCACAAGAAAAGTTTCATAAAATATAGTATAAAGATAAGTATCAATTATAACCAGAAACTTTAGAATACATCTTTAAAAATATAGCTAGAATACAGTGACTATTAAAATGCTATTTAATTGAATCACATCATTATAGTTTTAAGACAACAAAAATGAAACATTGCGCTAATTTTATAACAACAAAAAAAATGAAACTGGAAAAACAAAGCTTCATATTCCTCTGCAAAATGTAATGTAAGAAAAGCAGCCTTTCCCCATACATAAGAAGATAGAAAGCTAGAAATAGTGGGATGATGAACTCCACTATGGATTTTATTAGTTGTGCAAATCCCATAATATTTTATTACATAAGCCTTTTTTCCCCTGGGAATATATGTAATTTTGAACACTTTGAAAACTCTATGTAAATATAAGCAATGATCTTTTGAATAGTTTCCATTTCTTTGATTCCAAAGTTAATTATGCTCATTTGTATGGTGAACGATAGATTTTATAATCTGTATTTCAAATGAATACGTAAGAGAACTGGAAAAAGTATACTTATCTGTGAATATACTTCTGCTAACCACACTTTCCTGCTCCCTTTTAAAAGTAGGACTTAGTTTACTATAAGTACTGAAAATGAATTTAAGTTGATCATCAAAATACATTGTTCTTACTCAGTGGTTATTCCATTATTTCTGTTTTATTCAGTGTTTTGGTTTACATGAGGAACTGTAAATTCAGTACTAGGAATTTAGTGTTAAAGGTTGATGAGCTTTGAACTTTTTTTTAACAAACAAGGACAGAGGAGTTTTGCTTGAATTGCACACAGGGCTTGTCATCGACATTCTCCACATGGGCAATAACTGAAATTATAAATTCTTCACAGTTGTTGTTTAATTCATCTGTACTCAATCCAACAGTGACCCATAGATACTTTCCTACACTTATTTCTTTGTGGTGAAATCCAATGGGCCACTTCTCATAATATCATTTTCAAAGCTATCTTGTAAATATAACTAAAGGGGCTTCAGTGTTCTCTGTTAATCAGAATAAAGTTCTTCTGTTTTATCTTGAAGGCTGTTTTTTTTTTTTTTTAAATGCACAAAAAGGTCAAATCTATTCCAAATAGACATTTTATTCCCTGGAAATATTTAGTAAGATTTTGAATCAGGTTTTTTTTCTTTTTTTGTCTTTTAAATTCTGTCATCTGCCTAGATTTAACTAAAATATGTTTTTTTTTTCTCATTGTGTTAGTTAAATGTATTCATTCAATAGCTATCTGTTTAAAGGTAAGAAAATCACAGAAGGAGAATGAAATTAATTTCGGACTATATATGTGGTATATTTTAAAAGCTGCATTTCATCATCTGGAGAGTTGCAATTTAGTCTATTAAATCTATAACAGAACTGGAGGAAATGTGAATACCGTTTGTTATCAGGAGGGTCAGTCTTAAAAAGTATATTTTCGGTTCCAACCTTCAAAGGTAACATTTTCAGCTTGATGGGCACCCGGTCGAATATTTAATTCGCCTCTTTCGTTCTTAGCTTAGTTGAAATATAGAGGGCCGGGTGTCCACCAGGCCAAAGTATAAAGTTACCATTTATCTATTAAAGTCATATTTAATGAAAACGAAGAGAAATTATTACCCCACTCACTCTCTTTCTCATTACAATTTCTAAAGAACTTTGCCGGGCACATTATCTCGTAGACATCATGATCAAATGTTATTGTTTGCTTTATTATCTCAGTTGGATGGTTGGCTAGTCTAGAATGAAATAGGTTGAAGGCAATACTCGCAGCCTAGAAGTCTGAATGAGGTTCCCATTCAAATGATCCTGGTTGTTTGGGGGTGGGGCGGGGTGATTAGTAAACCAACTGAGCTTACCCTGCATAGTAAGCGTCTGGATGCAGCACATTTACATCTAACAAGAGACCCCAGAAAACGTGTGTGTGTTTCTTAAACCTTATGTTCCGAACAAAAGGCTATCTCAGCAACAGACAATCAGCACTGCATCGCTCCCTGGGATGCAGCCAACACATTCAACTGCACATTTCATTCTTCTTCAGCTCCCAGCACCACAAAGCCCCTACTCTCTTCCCACTCCTGGGTCCCCAGATTGCTCCCTAGAAGGGGGCTGGGAAAGCCTGGCAGGCTAACGTCTTGCCTGCGCACCAGCCGCCCGCACCAGGGGCCCCCGGGCGCTGCGTTCCCCGGCCCGAGTCGCCTGGGGGAGATAGGGAGGGGAGACGGAGCACGGCAGAGTGGACCGCACACCTAGCCACTTCGGATCTTATTTATTCACAGGGCGGCGGGGGAGGGGAACTGGGTGAATTCGGCTTTTCCCCCCGAAGTTGCTTCCTCTTTTTTGCAGATAAAGTCACTCTCCGGCTGGTGCTGGGAGCCCCCGGGAGAGTGAGGGTGAGGTCCCGGCTCTCGGGGGTCCGGGTCCCGTCCTGCGCGCGGAGTCATGGGGGTGGGGAAGGTGGGAAGCGGCGAGGCAGCTGTCGAGAGGGCCCGGGGCGGGCGGGAGTGCGTGCGGGGAGGGGCGGCGGGCCCCAGAGCCTGGGAAGGAGGGCTGGGAGCGCGAGGGCCGGCTGGGCACGCGTGGGAAAGAGAGGCACCCCCACCCCCTTCCCTCCGGAGGTACCGCTCCCCTCTCCCCGGGCTGGGCCGCCCGAGAGTGCGGGCAGGCAGAGCTCCGGGTCCCCGCGCGCGCAATCATGACCTCCGGGCCCCCTCCGGGCGGCGCGAGCGCGTCGGCGAGGCTGGGCGGCCGCCGCGGCCCCGGCCGTGTAACATGACCCGAGCGGCCGGCCGGCCAGCGCGGCGCGGCCATTGAGCCCTCCCTGCCCATGAATCTCTGGCGCGCCTCTCGCTCGCTCTCCGCTCGCCTCCCGCCTCCCTTTCTCCCCCTCCAGCTCCGCGGGCTCCGCGCGCCTCTCCCTCTCCCTCCCGGTCCTCCCGCTGCCCGTCTCTCGCCACTGCCCGCCTCTCGCCACTGCCTCCCGTCTTCTCTCCCTCGCGGCAGCCGCCGTCTCTTTTCTCCCTCTCTCCTTTGAAAACTGATCTTTGGCTCTTGGTGTGAAAGTGATTTGAATTTGGCTCGGCGGCGCTCTGCGCCTGCGCCCAGCCTCTGGCATGCTGGCTCCTTCCAAGCAGCTGTTTTGGGTTTGAAATTCCAACATGGCAGAGGCTGCAGTCCGTCTTCCCTTCAAAAACTTGGAATGATTTCAAATCATAGGCACCTTCACTTAACCCTAGCTTCCATTCATCAGCAAACACATCGGATCGATGCTACGCTAAGCTATCGGGTTTTCGCTCCGCGAGTTCAGGTAAGAGGAGCTTCGTAGTTTTCTACCATCTGTTTAAATTTGTTTTTGTGGTTGTTTGTTTAATTTTTAAAGAATATAAATACATTCAAGACCGTAATGAAAAGAGATCTTCGAGTTGCGCCTTAAACATTAAATTTAATTTGCACTCGTTTCTATTTTGTACGCCAACCTGCTGTCTAATTTCTCTGTACAAAGTAGCCCTGAAACATTAGAATGCATATTTTTGCTGCTTAATCATTGTAACAATAGTGTGGGATTAAGAGTTCGCGATTGCAAGAATTTCGTTTTCCGATATATTGGGCTTACTTATTACTCTCTTTTTTACTTCAAAAATAAAAAATAAGAAAGCGGAGCCATAGGGTGGGGCTAGACTTTCTTCGGGAACTAACTTCTAAGTAAATAAGAAGTGTAAATAAGAATCTTGCACACACAAAAAGTTAAGGTTAAATTACAATCCCGTGACTGGAGGAACGTGAAAATGTCAGAAGATCGGTTGCAGAAAAATGTAAGCACATCATCTTGGATGGGGTACAGCGTGGTGGGCGTATTGTTGGCAAGGAACGGGAGAGAAAGATGTATAATTTAATGGTATATACAATCCACTGATCCTATTACCGTCCTCCCCGGAGCTCTTGTTAGTTTCAATGGGAGTGAGTGAAATTGACATGGACTTGCATTCCTGGTCATGTGCTTTTTTTCCTTTCTTTCTTCTCCTGTGATCTGAGATCCCCTTTTTGTTGATGTTGCTTTCCCCCTTAATTATATGCATGTAGGTTAAATGAATACCTGACGAAAGGGCCCACGTTTCAAGGCAGTGACATTTGATAGCTGAGAGGAAAAGTGACTTTAATGAAAAGCAACCTTTGGAATTCCTGCTTGTGAGAAATCCAATTCAGCTTTTTGTGCTGCCAGCAAGAAATGATCAGTAGCACCAGTGTTTATGGTATGTCAGTTTTGGAATTTACTTCCTTTGCATCTAAATAGGAAAGACAAATTAAATAGTATGATAAAACCATTGGAGACTCTGCTTGTCTGCTTGGAAAGCAGCTGTTCATGATATATAATTCCTTTATATATATATGTATATTTTAATTTGTTAAAATGCTTGTTTGCTTTTGCTATCACTTGTTTGTATGTTTCAGTTTTTGATTAATAAATTACTGGAGTCCACCTTTATCAGTTTTAGCTGTAATCCCAAAGTTGCATGTTACTAGTAATGCACCATGTAACCGCTGAAGTCAAATGGTATGTAAATTAGTTAAACTCAGTATGGGTTTTTCTGGGGGAGGGGGTTGGGTGGAGAGGGGAGAGGGCGGGAGTATGGGGAAAAGACTCCTTGCTAATGAAAAAAAAAATGTATATATATGTACACACACAGAAGTGGATGAAAATTTTTTTCTCAATCTATTAATGCAATTTGACTCTGCTCTCTCCATGATTGCACTTTGTAGAGTAATCAGTTCTTCTGAGTGGGTTTTTTTTTGCGGGGGGAGTGAGTGAGTGAAGGGATATCTTTTACATGAAAATAAAAAAATGTGTTTTGATTGCTTAAAGTCCTTACTGCCTTTTAAAGAACAGTGGTAGGGTTTTATTTTTTATTTTTTTCCTTGCCATTCACTTGTCTGCCTGTCAGCGCTTTTTACTTTTAACCTGTGACAGAATTAAATAAGCAGGCACTGAAATTGACTTTGTTTGAAATCTCTCTTTCTTTACCAAAAAAAAAAAAAAGTCAGGTAAATGGAGTGAGAGGGGGTTTTCAATAGCTCTTGTGAGTGTGTGTATACTTTGTGATATTCAAGTAAGACTAGAAGGAAACAACAAAAAGATGTTAAAAGTATTTTGCATAACCAAAGGATATGTCCACTTTAAAATATTTTTTTGTTTTTTGTTTTTGTTACATATACCCCCACCACCATGCATTCACCCTGAAAAGGGAGAAAGAAGGAAAGGGAGAGTATGAAATAAAGAAAAAGCAGTGGGGCAAAGCTGCCAGGGGTCTGTAATGTGGCCGTGGTTACTGCTCTCTCATAACACAAATGTGAATACAAGGAAAGGGACTACAAGAGCCGATGCGCGACAGGCACTTCTCGTTGGACTCTGGTGACTGTTGAGCTAAACACACACCGCTCTTCCATGATAGGAAGGATTTGATTGAATTTTGCATTTGGAACTTGTTGACTTTGAAGCGATCAATAAGAAGACTGTTTATTTTAGATGCACATAATTTGCCCTGAGAAATGTTTTAAGGAGGAAAGAGCACAGCTTTTTTCCCCCGGAGCTGTTGGAGCGAATGGGATTGCCAGATGGGCGATTTCCCTCTGTGATGTTAAAGCTGTAATATATATTCAGAGCAGATTGGGCTGCTGCCTGTGATGAGGAGGATATTACATTTATAAATTTTAAATCGGAGCTCGGACAATGTGCTGAGAGCAGAAATTGGATGGTTTGACTGTTCACCGTATTGATACTTAAATGTGATTTCTGGGTAGTAGTAATAATAATTATTACAGTAATATGTAAAAAAACACATTGGGGTAGGCAGTCATATAATTCATGACATTTAACAGCAGATTTAAATGTATAAATTGCCCCCCCCGCCCCGTCTCAGCTTACTATTAAATAATAGTCACATCATTTATTTCCCTGTGTGTTTAAATGCATGTTGTGCAAGTGATGTTCATTCAGGAAGCTTGTTATCATATACTAGAATTCTGCAGAGGAGAAGTTTATATGTAATCTATGAAGTAGACACTTGTGCATATGTATAGAGGGGCATCAGTGGCTCCTATTTTGTAATTCTATTACTTTGATTATTTTTAGATTTTGTTTGTCTCAAACGTGTGGCCTAAAGGAGCCAGAGCTACTAACCTAAAAGGCTGGAAAGTGGGCAAGTGCTCACACTCTGTGGCAGCTCTGCTGTTGCAAATTAAAAGTGTGTTGTGGTCAGGAAATGAAAGCTACAATGTCTCTTTTGAACAAGTCGTTTATCAAGAGAAACATCTATCAGGGACTGCCTTGTCACATTGATCCTCTAAAAGTTAGGTCCGAGGTGGAAGCTGCTTTGATGTTTTTGATCCTAAATTTAATACAACAGAAGAAAAGCAAGGATATTTTGACCAGGATAGATTTAAAAAAACGTTTCCTGGAACCAACAAAATCTATTTATTAGTATTGTACTATGTGTGAAGTTTTTTGGATGTAACAGTTGCAAAGGTGGAAGAGGAAACTCCAGCCTTTTTAAACTGACCGTTGTACATATTTGTAGTACAGTCAGTTTTGGCTGGCTTCTTGTTTCATATGGACATTTTGAAAGTGATTGTTTTAAAGGGAAAATTATTTTGAAAGTGTTGTGGAACAATATATAGAGAATTAGAGTTTTCATGCATTCAGGTTTTAGAGTGGCTCTCTTCCCTTCATCTCCTCTTTTAGTTCTTGTTTCTATTTCCCATCTTCATTTCATGTGTGCCATACTAGCTTTTAGTGGAGAAAGAAACCATTTTTTTCTATTAAAATCATTTCCCAAAACATGCTTGCTCATATCATCTTTATTGTTTATTAATTGTGCATGTGGATCATTGGCAATTTAAATTGCAGGAACTCACAAGTCTTTCATAATTTCAGCTTAAGTTAAAAATATAGGTAGATAACAGATTAAATATGCCATGTAGCTTTATGTTACATGCATTATTTGAATTTTAAATGGTATTATTGAAAAAATGACCAACTTTCAAAAAAAAATTTTTTTTTTAAGTGAAAGCTGTTAAAAGCAGCCTGTTTCATATTTGGAGGTAATGATGAAAGTGTTCCTTCTTTGGAATAGACTTTTGGATACTTATCTCTTACTGCTGGTGGCTATTTGCTGTTTCATATGGGTCTATCAACAACTAGAGTGTGGTAGGAGTTTGGGGAAGTGTAATACTTGCTAATTAATCATGTCTGAAATGAAAGAATCATAGCAGGGTAATAAAAATCTCATTTTTGTTTTCCTGGAAGAGGGTAAGACTTCTGTTTGGAATCTGTACGTGTGAGTTGACTTGCTTTTTTCTTCTCCTAAAAAGACAGTTTATAGGGGCTCTTGAGAATTATTTCAGGAACCGTCTTTTGAAAACAGAATATTTTTCTTTTTCCTGACTGCACTGAATCAGTGAAATTCTTAAAAATGTCTTTGCTACCTTCTGAGTGAAAACATAGAGGTTATTTTCCGCAGTTCTGTTAAAGACTACTGTGACTGAGTTTCCCAGTGCTTTTTTCCCCATACATAGAACATCTTTTTTGTTGTTTTTATTCATGTTAGGCAGGAACTTTGAAGACAGGTACTTCTGATAGGCATACAAGAGAGCAAAATTTTTGTTAATTACTTTTAGTTAGTACAAGAATATGACCGGGGGGAGCAAGGGGACAGTACTTCCAGGAATCTAGAGACAGTCTGTATTATAACTTGATGTTTCTAAGATAGTTTACAATATTAGCCACCTGAAAAATAGATCAGTAATATAATTATAAGTACATTATTTTTTGCCTGAGTCTTGCAATGTCACATTTTAGGATTTAATGTTTTGCTTAGTTTATGCATGGGGACAGATTCTGAAAGTTTAAGTGTCTGCAACATTTTTCAGAATTTTCATCTCAAGGTGAAAGACAGCTATGCTGTTTTTGTCTGTGAGTGTTTGGATGTCTTGAATGATTGCCTAATTAAGTAATCAGTTTTAATGGTCCAAAATCAGCAGAATTGCTAGGTGTATTTGAAACAATTGCAGGCTTTTATGTTTTGTACTTTCTAATTTGTTCCTAGAACCTCAGTTTGCTAAAAATGTATGCTATTTTGCCTGTGATATTCTTGAGTACAATTTTACATACTTTTGTAGAGTATATTTATTTTTGTAGAACTAGTCATTTTAATTACCAGGAATTTAAATTGATTTGTAAGTTTTTGATGGGGAGAAATTGTTCTGCAGACGTTTGTGTGAAATACTGACCTATAGTACTGATTGATAAGATGTGATTGATCAGCATACCTGCTTTTTTATCTTTGGCCACTGATAAACTAGAATAAACAAATGGCGCAGAAAACAATGTAATTTTTTTTTTCAGTGAAAAAACAATATAATTGCTTCTTTGGAGATACATAAAAGTTATTGTTTTATTAAAATCAATTAAACTTAGAAATTATTTTGGGGTGCTACTTGGAGGACTTCAAGTCCAAAAATTATTCCACCTTTAAATTAACTCTTTCTCTCTCACACATACACCAGATTATAGCTAATTTTTTTAAAAAACTTACTAAAAATGAAAGACTTTTAGAAAGACTGTCAATAAATGCCTGTTTAGAAAGTGCTTTTCATGGTTGGGTTTTGTCATTTTCTTCAATTTTTTCCCCTAAACTTGAATTTTTATCAATTTTCTCATTTAAATTACGGTATAAATTTCAAGCCTAGGTGCTTTGACATGATTGCTGATTACTGAACCTTTTGATATTTTTGATGTTATCATTTAAATAGCAGTTGTACTTGAGGGGTACTTACTACAAGAAATGCAGGTAGTGGGAATAAAAGGTAGGTAAGAATACGGTAAAAATAAATTGTACTGATAAGTCTGAAGCAAATCAAAAGCAGGTGGGTATGCAAAGTTTCCTCAGGGCAGCAACACAGATGCCCACTCAGGAGCTCTGCCTCAGCTCCACACACATACGAGCGCCGTACCTGGTGACGACAATCTTAGTTAAGAGACTGAGGCGGCAGCCAAGATAGGTGAGCAGAAGCCATCCTAGCGTGAGCTATCATATGGCTCTTTCTGTTAGTAATATTTATGTACTTTATGCCGCAAATCTACTTGTTGTCTTGTTATTCGAATATTGACACTATGATTCACATTGCATATGGTGGGCTGTCGTTTCAGAGTACATTAGAAGCAGTGAATTCAAAGGAGAATTTTCATGCAGATGTATTTGTGTGGAATATATGTATAAATGGATGAGTTTGCTTGTATTTGAGCTACTGTGACTTTCACAAAGCATTTACAGCATTACTGCTTCCAATCATTTTTGAAACTGATACATCTTCAAAGTAGAAATGCATGATTTATTATATGAAGACCCAAGGATAAACTTTTTTTCCTGCAACCTGGCTTAAGTATTTGTAACTTTTATGTTAGGAAACCTTTGTTAGAAAGTATTTTTTTAGGTAAGATTGGAAAGTTTGTTTCCTGTTAGGATCTTGTTCTTATTTTCATGTGAGTTACTAGTGGTGCATAACTTACAGAATGTATTTTCTTATCATAGAATACATCATGTAAAATACTTATAAAATGTTTTCTTTTCCCCAATATCTTATTGTTGAGAATATCTTTTACTCAGTTCCTTGCTTATGAACTTATATTTCTGCTGGCAGTTTATATATTCAACTTGTGAATATATTGCTGGCAGGAAAGCAGAAACTGAATTTTACTTTATCCACCAAAAATCTAACATTTGTGCCCCCCCCATCTAATATTAACCTCATGTCAATTTTATGCTTTTTAAGCAACTGACAATTGATTAAATGCCATATACTCAGGACAGTAAACTCATCTGAGAATGAGTGACCTCTCCTTTCATGCTTTGGATTTAGGAAATGTTATTCATGGAAACAGTAACATTCAAAATAATAATTTTAAAGCAGTATAATGTGAAGTCGGGGGTTTCTAGGTGTTGCTGTAAACTTTTTGCAATTCTTCTGATTTATTATCCTTACCGTCAACATATATTGTCACCTTCACCTCGGGCTGGCTACATGATTTCTTGGCTTGGTACAAAATTGAAATGGGGGGCACCTTGTTCAAAATTTATTAAGAATTCAAGACAGCAACAGCAGAACATTAAACCAAGCACAGAGCCCTTCTGTGTGGGGAACCTCTGGGCCTACCCAGGTCACAGGTCAATGAAGCAGGCCCTGCCTTCATTACCAACAAACTTTGTGGAAGTCACTGGGTTTCCTTCTTGGTGACTGACCAGTCCACGGTGATTCCACGTGCCCCTGCCTAAATGCCAGTGGTTGTTGAGAGCCTTGATGGGAAAATGGACCACTAGGTATCTTCTGCTCTTTCTATACGTGGAATAGTGACTGAAATATTTGCCCTTATCTTATGTTGTCTTTTGCGTGATGTGTTCCCATATATCACTGGAATTTTTGTGCAGATATTCTTAAAAGCAATCCTGTTTTGTAATTGTCTGTAGACAGGTACACAGTAAAACATGTATTCCCCAGGCATGGAATGTTTAGGATGGGAGGATTTCAGTAAGATTTTAAATAAGAGCCTGTGGGTTTCTCTGTTGCTTTGTACCACTGCGACCCCACCCAAGTTTCAAGCACAAGTGAAATAAGTGTTTTTAATGTAGATTCTAAATTATCTAAATATATAGAAAATTCTGACCATTGAGAAATAAAGCACAGCTTATTAAGTAAGGGAAAAGGGCAAACAAAAAATAATTACCTTGTTATAGTAGCAGCAATATTGATGTTTTGACATTAGGAAGTGGTATTGTAGCTGTATAAACATGTGGTGACATGTGTTAAAGCTGTGTTAAAGATGGAAAGTAACTCTTTCATGCAGTGATATTAACTTTGCAGGATGTTATATTGAAATTGTAAACCTCATTTCTAAACTTAAACAGGAGCAGTCCCCTTCCCCTTGAAAAATGTAGTTACCATCTTTGACTCCTTTCTGCATTGGTTTGAACAGTCTTAAATTGATGGGTAGCTTAAACGTTTATATTGTTGCTTCCAAAGATACTTCTCAATGAGATCAAGCCTCATATCAAGATCCCTAAAACTAAATTTTGAAGGCAACCGGCTTTTTCGGATACGATGGATTGTCCAGCAAGTAATGGATCTGAGTGCACTTGAAGTTGCACCATTTATTTCAAAAGATATTCCCCACATCAGATGCCTCTGCCAGGCAGAAAAATATCAAAGAGCTCAGAAAAGTAACTATTCTTTTATGTAATCCAAGACTGGTGGTGGGGTGGGGAGGAGGGCTTTAAGGGTATTTCTGAAGAAAGAAAAAAACTGAACTTATTTTGAATGCCTTGTTAGACTTGGTGGAGAGAAATACTATATGTGAGACCTTCTAGAAGGAAAAATCTTTGCCCTGAGTAATAACAAGGCATGCTCTCTCAGTTGACATGTACTTTAATGGAAAGAGGCTTGGAGATAGCTCTTAAAACAGTGTCCCATTTAATTATAAAGTCACCCCACAGTTTAGGAATCTTTTGCATTAGAGGCATTGTAAACCGGAATTTTTAAAATAGGTAGGGAGTCAGAATGCATATATTCTGTGTTGAATAACCTATCTACAAAATCTGTGGTGTAATTTAATTTGGGAACCTTCTTTTCCCACGTTAGTCCTATCCTTTAGTATATTGTGTTTTCATATTAAATGTTTAGCTTTAAAATAGATTAAACTAGGAATCTGGGTAAATATGTGGCAATATTAGTGCATTTTTAGGACAAAAATAGCTGTTTATTTCCTTTCTAGTCGCTTCTTCCTTTCCATTTCAAATTGAAGTTAAGATTATAAACTCTTTCTCTTAGATCATATACCTGAATGATGCTAAATTATAAATCTTAATTAGGTATGATTCACTGATTTTAATTTTACAAGATAATTATTCTGAGTAGGATAAAAGGTTTTTTAATATTGAAGGCATTTTCATTACAATACCTATTTAAGATCAGAGAAATGCCATTAAATAAACAGAGTCCTATTAGTCTTTAAAGCTTAACAGGTAATACTTTTGAATTTAAATATATGAAGAAATAAGTATATGGATAGGACAGCCTTCCTATTTGCACACTTCGAGTGCTGGTGATAAATTTTGCTACAAGAAATTACATGAATCTAAAAGAATGTTTTCAGTAAAAATTACAGTTTTGATTATCTAAATGGAAGATGCTCTTGTGCATGCGTGCAGATCCATTTCTTTGTGAAGGTACTGATGTCAGGGAAACGCTTTTGGTATTTCTTTATGAGTAATTAGGTTAACGGGGTTAGTTGGAAAATGTATCCTTTCCTGGAAAATGAAAAATTACATTCAAGCAGAGGTAAAAGAGTAGAACATAATCATGACTTTAAGTACTTAAAAAGATATTTTATGAGTCATTTTTAAAGAATAATACTCATATGTAACTTGTTAAGAATAATAGCCATTTTTACTTTTTAGAGCACATCTGTATTAAAACTGACTTTCCGTTCATGAGTCACAAATCTGGAGTCAGTTTTAGGCCCAACTTATAAAAGATGTGGATCTAATCCCCCACACCCCTTTGCTGTGGTATCCTGCTCCTATAGTATTGGTATAAAGTTCTTTACAGAGAGATTTTCACTTGAATTATTCAGACAATTTGGCAACATTTTTGAGGGGAACACTAATATGATCCACAGGTAGGCACTTGGATCCCACATGGCCTGAGTCCTTGTCTGACAAACTAGAAGAAGGAATTTTGTATGCCCGCATGAACACTGCTTGTTCTTTCTATGGGAAGATTTTAAATGTACTAAGTATATGATGTATTCCCTAATTAGAAAGATATGTTTTATGTAATTCTAAGGATACTAATCAACTAATTTACTTATGGATTGTAAGATGGTAGGACTAAATGTATTCAGAAATAGATATTTAGACTGAGTAGAGTCTAGAAAGAAAGAAAAAAAATCTACCTATATGCAAATCCTTTTTGGGATTTATGGATTTTTGTTTGTTTTTACTTTGTTTCATGCTTTTGTTCATTTTTTGTTTTTGTTTTTTATCCTACTATGGGTGAAATATCTATCAATAATATTTAAGAAATAAAATTATTAGGAAAAGAATCTAATATTGGAAGTTCTTTGTTATGCTATGTTCTTTTAATAATGAATACATACAGTGCATTATTGCTTGTTTCTTTGTTTTTGATTTGTGTCTTGTTTTATGTTGTTGTAGCATCAAAGTAAAAAGACCTTACAGGAAATTATTCTGTATTGTTTATTTTTAAAAATACCCAATGAGAATAGTACAACCTGTGGTATAGGTTTGTTTATAATGATGAGCAAAAATCCCCCGTTTTACCCTAATATAATTCTGTTTCCTTGAAATCTACAGTATCAAAATGCCATTACTACTAATGACAATTTAGGAGGTATTGATGATATACAGTTGTAATGCACATGTGTACCTAAATTCATATTTTTAAAATATTTTTCTATAAATTCTAATAGCCAGTTTTGCAGGTGTCCTTGTTCTTGGGGCCAGTGGGGGAGTGGATTTTCTGTTTTGCTATTTGCAAACTCAACAGAAACCTTACTGTCTCATCCATCCTCCTGCTCTTGGAATTCATTCTTACCCATACCTGTGTTTTGAAAGGCTGAGGCCTTTTCTCTCTCTCTGTCTTTTTTTTCCAAGTATTTCTCTGTAGGGCTGTTTATTACCCGATCATCTGGAAAATCAAATTTTACTTCAGCCATTGGAATATGATATTTAGATCATGAGGAGGTAGCTTGAAATAATTAAGAAGTACTGGGCAGTGTACTAGGAGTACAGTGTGGAAGCATTTTTTAATGTGGACAAAGAGTAAAAGACCGCTTGTAGAAATGAGGAAATAGCTAAAGGCAAAAAAATTAGGGAAATTGTTAAGGAAGCTAAGGATAAGGACTGTTTTCAGTGATGTTGGCGGTGAAAAAAAAATCTGATATAATTATCTGAGAAAGCATTATTTATTAGGAATTAGCACATTAATTAGCACACAGTATTATAATCTAAACAAATTATGTTCTCCTTTTTTAAAATGGCAGGTTCTGTACCAAATCTTGAATATACATGATTTATAATAACCCAAATTAAAAGAATTGTCCCCCCTTTTCTTTCTTTAAATTTGAAAAAAGTGTAAAAAGTACATGTGCCTTTAAAGATGATTCATTCATATTACTCTTAGGTTCCTTTTTCTCCTTCACATACTCAATTAGGTTATACCTCAAATGAAGTTATAGAAGAAAATCTACTGAGGATTGGAATATATCTTTTTTTGTCTCCTTTTGGGAAATAATGCATTTTATTTTCATTATAGGAGTTCAAATCATTAAAGTAGATAGCTATGATTTAAATTGATGTGAGCAAAGTTTAAGGATAAGTTTTATATCTACCCTGTAAATACCAGCTGTACCTTAATGACCAAAAACAAAACAAACAAAACTTGCCAAAGCCCCATCTCAGACCAGTTAAATGGGAAGTCAGAGGGATGACCAATTTCTTTTTCTACCCCAGTGATTCTAGTGTAAAGCTAGGATTGAGAATCACTTCTCTGAACCAGATATTTGTATATTGCATGAGCTCTTAAACTTCTTGTTTTAAGTTTTAACTTTAAAAATTTCATTTTTCCCAGTTTGAAGTCATAAAAATAGATCTACTTAGAATCAATGTACTGATTCATACTAGAGGTAGTTCACTCTCTGACTAAAGTTCAACAACAGTCTATGAAGAATCATAAGAATATTGTAAGAGTACCTCTGAAAAGTGAAAATGATGACATCAGCAGATACCTACAGCCTATTGTACCTTGGGTAAGTCCTTCAACCTCTCTGAGTCTCAGTTACTGATTAAATAAAAGGAGAGTTGATCCAATGACTCAAGATTTTTTTTCTAGTTCCATTTAATCCACGATGCTTGGTCATCAACTAGTAAGTTTGAGTCACTTGAATCTTGATTGGTGGCTCACCAGCAGCAGAATGAAAAGATTTTTTGTTTCTGTTTAAGAAACTCTAGATATTGCCTTGTGAAATAATGAAGGAAGTTCAAGGACCATATATCACTTTGTTAAGCCTTTTAGGAGGGATGGAAACCATTCATTAAACATGCTTTCTAATTGGTTACAAGCAAATGTGTCAGCAATTCTAAGTTGATGAGTGTTAGTTAGCCAGTGCTTTTTTCCTGTAAGATATATAAGTAGACTAACAAGAAGATTAACTTAAGCACCAATGAACTGAGGGGCTTCAAATCTCTTAAGAAATATGTCAAAATTATAGATCAGTATGAAAGCTGAATGTTTATCAAACTGGAAGCAACTCCATCTTTTCTCTATTTATCCCTAACTAATCTTTGTTTATCTTCTTTTTACTCCCTGGAATGCTCTTCTCCACCAGTTGAAAACCTACCAGGACTTTGACATCTAGCTCAGATGTTGCATCACCTATGAAAACTTCTTGAGCCACCCTAATCAGGATCCATTTGACATCTGCTTTATATGCTCTAAGCACTTAAAAAGAAAAATCTCCTTTCAGTGATTCGCCATGTTTCTTCCTCTGTAGATTGCTGTGCATTTGTATTTCTTGATTATGAAATTGTAAACTCCTTGAGAGCAGAACACATCTAATTCATTTTTTAATCTCCTCACCATGTGTGTGCAGTGCAGGACCTATAATAGATGTTCAATAAATGTTTGGTGAAATGAATCAATAAAAATTGTCACTTGGGTCATCTTTTATTAATCTTACTTGAAAAAATTGGAAGATGGCTTTTTAAAGTACTTAAAAACAGATCTATTAAAATTGTGTATTTCATTCAAACTGAAACTTCTATATTCTTTAATCACTAAAGAAAAACTTTATAATCTTATAATTCCAAAAAACAGTTTTATAATTATATACCCAAAAAAGAGCTTATAGTCATTTGTTCTGTTTTCATATTTCTGGATATGAGAGTGTTAAAGCTATTTTATAGAAACAGAACATTATAATGATATGTAATAAAAATCTGCAACCGATTTCAATTATAGGCCATAGCACTTGACTTCAAATCACTATGCTTTACATATTGAAATATTTTTGATTTTGTGTTTGTAGTCAGAAAAATTTGAGGGTATCAAATCATAAAATATTAGGCATGGGGACTTCCAGATCAACTTCTTGCCAACATAGGGTTGATTGGCACTTGGTTATTCAGCCTTTGGTTGAACATGGGAAATCAGCACCTCCTAAGGCCTTTCTTTCTATTTTGTCCTTTCTCAGATAAATAGGCGTTGTGCAGATATGTGCCTGGCAGTACTCAAAACAGATTTCCTTGGTATTTAGGGTGCTAAGATATGAGATGCAAACTAGCTGATTTACAGTTAATATGATAACTTTCATTGATGCTGTAGTTTGTAAATGCCTTTGATTAACACTTTAATTGACATATTTTTGTTTCATATTTAGTGTCTGATGCTAGTCATTTATTTTGTACTAAATACTGGGCAGTAAACAGTTTAGCTGGGGTCACCCTAGTGACCCTGTCTTCTAGTGGTTTGTGTATTTGTGGAAGGGTCAGTTTATTTCTTAAACCTGTCACTAATGTTACAACATATAGCATTACAAAATTTTCTAAGGGAAATCCAATTTGAGCAAATGTTGAAATTGTAATGTGTTTAATCAACAGTATTTTACAAAGTCTCTCTTTTATATTTGTGTATTTGAACCTAAAGATAGATGTACCAGAGAAAAGTACTTGTTCACATTGCTTCATGAAAGAACTCAGAAAAAACAAAGGCTCTATTGTCATTCTTCTAAAAACACAGTTTTACTAAGGAAACCTATAACCTTTAGTGAAAGCTCACTGGTTTTCTTCTAATTTGGACTCTTCAAATCTGAAAAGTTCTAGATGCTATCTTACAACTTAATATTGAAATCTAGGTTGATCTCATACACTCCATGTAAGAGAAAATATCTCCAGTGCTGATTGTTGAACTTGAGTTATTACAAAGATACACTGTTAAGTCAGCCACAGGGGACAAATGTTGTTTAGTCAATTGCATGAAAACAACTGCACCTTCAACAAAGAGCTTGAATAGTAAAAAAGTATAGTACCTTAGACGTAGAATAATAAAGATTGTGAAACAGTAGGTGAAAAGTAGCAAGAGTGTTTAGCAGTTTGACTACAATAATCTTTTTAGTTCCTTTAGTTAAATTAGCTTTTCTGGAAACCAGTAATCTTCAAGCAAGTTAAAATTGCTTAACTATAAATTGAAATCCATAAGGTTGAGAGTAACAACTATGAATTATAAAACCTTTATGATGGTGGCTTGCCAACAACCAAACTAAATCAAGGGACGATTTAAAAGACATAGGCTTAAAATTCTGCCTGATTAAAATCAGGAAGTTGGGGGATTTTAAACTAAATAAGAAATACCCATGCAGATTCTTCACATCTAAAATGTCAGCCATGTTTCCTTTAGTCTTCTTATAGGGAAAAAAAGGGTGATTCCCCAGAGAGGGTAGTAATGTATGTTGATGGTCACTAAATATGAGCCATGGGTAAAAGTCACGGTCAATAGTTTCTTTTGTTGCTATTCTTTTTTTTTTTCTTGCCCTCATAAGCATAACTGCCAGCTGTTAATCACTGAATTTTTTGTTAGATCTAAACATGGCAATTCTTGAAGAATGTGAAACTATAATTGTCCTCTTGGCTTAAAATCAGAAATAAAATTATTTCAGGTGAATACAGCTCTGTGCCTGTATATGTATGAGTATCAGAAGAGAAACCTATGAAAGAGTTGACAGCATTGATAGCTCTTTCATTCTGAACGGGCCAGTTAGTAGCGCCATACAGATACTATCTAAGTGAGCCAATTTAAATCTCTCCAAATTCTTAACTAAGTGGCCCAGGTCTATCTGAGAGGTGGTACTTGTCCCTTAGGTGATCGATTCTGGCATGATTTTCAGTGAACAAGATTTATGAGGAATTAATTAAAACCGAATTAGTTAAAATTGAAATTGGATATTAAAGTATACAGTTCACCCTAAGTTGACTTGGATATATTTGTCAGAATTCATGAAAAGAATTTTTAAAATAGATTCTTTGCATTAAAATAAACACTGATCACAAATAAGCCATTTGCAATTTGCTTGCCTGATAGGATTGTTTTCTTTGAATGACTGACCACACCTTCTTTTAGCACTCCCCTCTTTGTCCAGGGTTCAGTTTCATCATGCACATGTCCTTGAAGAAATGTAGCGTCTTTCACAAGATTTTGTACAAGTGAAATCAGATACCAGTTTTTATTGCAGAACCGAGCCTACAAATGTTTCTCTTTAAAGACATTTTTAATAGAAACAGTAAGGTATAAATCATTTAAGCAATTACCTGGACATTGTGGAAATGGGGCTTGGCTTCTTCTGTAGCCCCAGATGTTTCCAGATTCCAGTAATAACTCGGCCCAGATATTTACAGCTTAATTTTCTGTGCATGTGCACTTGTCCACAAATGGCTCCTACTTTCCATTTTCTGTTGGACAACTGGGCCACTTAGAGGTACAGAAAGTGATTTCAGCGTGGGTGATGACAAACATTAATGGTTATAATAAGTTGCTGCTAGAAACTTTGATCACTTAAAAAAATAGGCTAATTCTTGGAGGATTTTATACTAAGAAATAAATTATTAAATGGCATTTCCCTTTACAGATGGAAGTGGGGGGAATAATGTCTCCCCATCCCTCAGAATTACATTCAGCCTTGATCTACTGTGTGATAAAAGTATTTTTTTTTTAGTGTGTCTTCTGGCACTGGTTGAGTTATCATGCAGGCTGCTAGTTTTCTTTGCATTACTACTCCACAGTTTCTCTTGTTCTTACTAGAAACTAAACAAATGGAAAATAATGATTGGTGACCATCTGCTGTGCAGAAACTTCACATAGAGCAGTTAACTCTATTTTATAAAACAAGACCAAATGAGTGAATTATACTGTTGCCAGTAAATAGCAACATGAAGTAGAGCGTTCCTTTGGACAAAGCAGGAGTATAGGGAGCCAGCCTTTATTATGGGAAGACAGTTGGGTGGGCTGTGGGGTTGAATGTGGCCCAGGCATTTGTGTGTGTGTGTGTGTGTGTGTGTGTGTGTACTGCACTGTGTGAAGAGAATGGTGGTTTCCTCTCTACCTGTACCTCATGTCTCCATTCTTGCCCTCATAATTCCAATCAAGTGAATCGAAGCAGTGTAGATGCAGGTAAATCAGTTCAATCACATCATCCTATATCTTTTTATTTGCTTAAAAAAGTCGGAATCCATAAAGCCACAGAGAATAAAGATTTATAAAAGTATGTAGGCTTCAGATCAGAATCATGTGTTTTTCCTCAGCTATACATATTATAATGACTAGAGGCTAGCCAGTTGGGCTTTAAATCATTCTCTGGTCTTATCCTCTGCCTGAAGAATACTGGGAATCAGATTGAGTATATGTCCAAAAGATACTGACAGGCAATGATTATTCATATAGTTGCTGTTGAAGTATGCATGCCATATTGAGGGAGGACGCATAATGGAATAGACAGAAGTAAGTGGTTACAAAGAATTGATTCAAATGGACCAGGTAATACTTGATTTTATAGGTGTCCATACAATCAATCAGTCTCTTTCTCTCTCCCTTTCTCCATCTATAAAATGTGTTTATCAATGTACTTAGACATTCAAAACATACATATTCTCTCTAACTTTCACTTACTCGATACTGGGGTTTTGCCATACAGCAAGAAAAGTTGTTTAAAATGGGCAGTATATTGAGTTCAAAGGACCCATACAGTTCATAAATTCTCTGGTGTCTACTGGATTTTTCATCAGGGAGACTTCCAATAAAAATGATCTATTTTAGAAATAATATTGTTTAGTAGGTTGAAATGTGGTGTAATAAAATTAGACCTTCAGTCTTCTAAAGTTACTACTTAGATGGCACCCTTGGGATGGTAAAATGGCTGTATAAGCAGATGAATCAGACAGCTCCACTGATGGGTACATTTGTCAGTCTCTGTTACAGATATAATATATTCTTATATCTGTAATCCTGACACTGTTACATCCAAATGAAATCAACATGAGGTTGTCATCTTTAAGCAAATATGTTAAGTGTTGTCTTTTGTGCTTTGGATTTGAAAGAAAGGGGCCCAGGGGAGGCCGCATCATGCAAATGGAACAAATCCCATTTCTTCTGAGCTGTGCTGTTTTCCCCTCCATGGCAGCTGGCTGTGTTATCTTTGTGTGTTTCTCTGAGTGCTGACAATTCTTTCAGTGATCTAAGTTAGGGCACATTAGAAAGTGGAAGCAGCTGTCTGTCGCTATACTGAGAGACGTGTTTGCTCTACTGCAAAGATGAAGGACCATGAATCCTTGACACACTCCCCCCCCCTCCCCCCTGTACTTTCCAACATGATCAACATTCAGACGCACAGATTGTCTGCTTGGACAGTTTTTTGTTCTGACTGACAGCATCTGGCATAGACAAATTTAAAAATACATAGCATGCCATGCTTGGAATTGGAACATCCCTTCTTTATTAATCTTCTCATTTAAACCATTCATTTACATTTCAAGAAAGGTTACAGCTTGATATGGTTGAAACGTTGATTTTTAAATGAATAACCTTCTAATGAAATGTCTTGAATGAGTACCAAGCAGCTAGTGTTCATTAAAAATTACACCCGATTAACACGGCCTTGAGAGCCTGAGAGGAAAGGGATTTCTTATTGTTTTAATCCACAGTGCAATCCAGTGTTTACCTTTCTGGCACAAAGCGAATAGAAATGATGCCTGTACTTGCAACACTTCTGATACTGAACACAACTATGATATCACCCTTAAGCCGACAAAACATTTGGCCTTGTTTAATCAGCTTTCTTTCCCTTGGAAAACCCCCAGAGTGTTAAAAAAAAACAACAACAACAAAACACCACCACCAAAATATGCCTCGTTCAGATCCTTTCTGTCTCTACATCCCACCTTCTCCCCAGCCCAAAATACTATGTCTCTATGCCCAAATCAGAAAAAAAAAAAAAAAGACCGGTATGTTTTCAGATGGAAAAGTGGTAGAAAATGCCTTTAGATTAAACATTCCCTCTGACCCCAGGATGGTGGATATACATTTGTCTGTCTGCATTACTTTAGTAATAAAAAAAAAAGTGCAAAAATCACTCAATTTCTCTGCCTCACGTCAACCCCTCCAACACCCTCAACATTTCTTACCCATTTTCAATTCCATAGTCAACCTTAGCAACATGCTGGTCTAGCATTTATGTAAAAATAATATGAAAATTGACCATATCAGTCAGTCTGTAGACTTTGAGTCAGAGGTGGGGGTGGGATGGGGGAAGGAAGGAATCCTCCTTTCATCCTACATTTTAGCCTTTTCATATCACTGCAGATTTCAGCTATCAGTACTCAGCTGCAAGTGTGGCTGAAACAGTTCTAAGGGGTGTATCAAGGGAGGGGTGGTGCAGAATTATTATTTTTTGTTTTTAAAAAAACAGTTCAAGTGCTAGATAGTAAATATGTAAAGCGAGCATGCTGGTTAACTTGGAAGAATAGGCTTCAGAGAGAAGTTCAATTAACAATTGTAGGCAGAAGAGGTGATGTATTTCTTCAGCATGTGTAAGAGGTCATTTGCTTTAGGATAAATTTTGGTGAATTTGAGAGAAATAGATGCTGAAATAAAAATGAAAACAGATTACAGTTTCATATCAAAGGCACTTTTACATTCTTGAATATGAGGGGGAAATGACACATTTTACTCCATGGATTATATATTATTTTTAAATATTGCTATTTTGTGTATTGTGAACTTAGTTCATTTAAACCGTTCATTTAAATAAAATAAATCTTGCAAATTAATGTTATCTTTGAATCTAGAATCAGCTTATCACTTCACCCCTCAACCTAGATCTGGACTCTAGAAATTAAGGTGGACACTGTTTGGTTGCTGGTTTTCTTTTCTTTCTTTTTTTCCCCCAAGAAACTAATGGCAAGGGATCAAATCACAGTATGTCAGTTCCAGTATTTTGACTGCCAGTAAATGTTTTATAATTAACATTTTAAATATAAATTACTTCATTTGTTATTTTCCATTTTGATTTTTTGTTAATGATCAGGTTTTAAAGGTAGTGCCAATGTGCATCTGTAAGCAAACTGGGAATGGGTTAGAATACACAATTCCCTTGTGTAAAAAGTCAGGTTTAGCAGTAATGCTTTTAATCTGGACTTGTACAGGATTCAGAAGCATCCATAGATCTGCTCCAGTAATTACCATACCCCAAGTGGCACTGGAAGAGACATTTGCCTAAAAACTTGATGTCTTCATTACGCTGTTTACATTTTAATTAGAAACATGAAAATTACTGATTCATACAGACAACTATAGTTTAAGTGGTTTCGTTTACCATCCAATAAATCATAAAAAAAAAAACCCCACAGTTGGCATAAATAGTTTACTAGGAATCATTCATGGGAATAATGTGTTGGCACTATAAGCTGCTTAAAATATGTTTTTATTTTACCAGAGGTAGAATTTGCATATAAATTAGAGAATGGCATTTTAAGTTGACAGTCATTTATGCAGAATACCACCCACATGCAAATACATATATGGGTGGGTGTGTATACTTTATGTGAGTTTATAGAGTTTTGCAGTATTGTGGATGTGCACATGTACCCAGCCTAGTTGACCAGTTGTTTTTTAAAATGCACAGCCTTTTGTAAAATCCATTCAGAAATGTTGTGGGTGTTCTAAATCTGTCCATCCACAAACACGTCTTTTATCTGATAGGTAATAGCAACTTTGCACTAAGGAAAAATGTTTATTTGCAGTATGCATATGTCTCCAAAAGGAATTGCTGTTGCATTTGCTCTTTCCTTCCTCTTTCCTCTCTCTTTCATTCTCCCCTAATTTCTGCATGTACCTGACAACACCATTGCCCTAACATCGCTTCCACTCCGAGTGGCTAGACTGAAGCAGGGTGGCTGTCAGAGTCCATTCCTGAGTCAGCAGCACGACGTGAATTTTGCCACAGTCACTCATCCAGTTTTCCCCTTCCCAGGGGACAAGTGTCCTCCTCATCAGTGAAGAGGAATGACCCTTCTGCCTGGCATACTCAAAATCCCGAGGCTCCCCACTTCTGTTCGTGAGTTCAAATCTGCTCCCGGATACAGGGCTGGGAGTCTGGCTAATGACTCCGAGATACTCTGAGATACAGAGGATCAGCGCACTGGTGAGCTGGAGTGCTGAGGCATTGTGCGAGCTGAGTTGTACATTTTTCCCTAAAGTGTACAGACTCTTCGTCCCCTCCACTCCCTCCCAAACCCTTTACTACAGATCAATATTATGCAAAAACGAACCAGGAAGAGCTACAGCCATTAAAAGCCATTTTTCTTTTCCTCATCTTTGTTAGAAAGTTATTGACCATGGCTGAAGAAACCTCTGTTGTTTTTTGTTTATTGTTTTGTAGTTGAACGGAAGCAGACAGTAAAGTTCATATTTTAGGCCCATACTTATTTTACATTTTAGGCTCAAGGGCTATAGGTAAAAATGAATTTTAAAAAATACTACATAGGAAGAACCTACACATAGGCGTTCCACTTGAAATGTCATAGCAGTCATTGTTTCAAACTTCTGAATGTGAATGTGTTACATTGAGGCTCCTGCTGACTGCATGATGTGAGTTCCTGGGAATTCATGGGAATAAAAGGAATTCTCACAAGGTGGCTTCAGTTGATAGATTTGTGCTTCATTTCTGCATCTTTTGGTGTGTCTTTTTTAAAGTTCTAGGGGGTTGCCAAAGTTTTCAGATGTTAATCAGGTATTTTGTGTAGTTCACAAAATTTTAGATTTTAATGAAAAATCATGAGGATTATTTCCACCATCATCAAAGAAATTGGTCCAGGTAATCAGACTGAGACTTTTAAAAACAGTTCTTAATGCTTTGCATTTACCGGGCAGAGTCCCTGAGCACATCACTTACCGGAGTAGTGAATTCATGGGCATATGCTCATTGGTTTGTTTGGCGATGCCTCTTTTTGTGGGGGCTGGGGCAGGCAGGGCACTTAATAGGCCTCAGTATTTCCAAGAGGTGATTAGATACAACAGTCGATGTCGGTAAGGACAGAAGCATGCTGCTGCCTTGTACACGTGGCAAAATTCGAATAGTTCTGTGCTGTCTGGTAAATCCCATCTGCTTTATGCAGTGTGGCCCGAAACAGTTGTGTGGTGAGGGAATTCTGGCTGCTGGCCAGCCATTGACTATGAGATCCTGGGTACCTGAGAGCTTATCAGTTCTTTCGCTTTGTAAAAGAAAAAAGTGATGAAAATGTTGGTAAACTGCCATGAAGGTTTAAGGCTGCTGGAACAAGGAGCCGTGTAATCAGATTGGAAAATGGAGCGCGGGATTCTCTGCATGGAGAGCAGCCGTCTGTGGACCCCGTGAGCTGCTGTGCGGATGCCCGAGCTGACCACGTTGTTAGCAAATCAGCTTGTTTGCGGCAGCAGCAGGGTGGAAAAGACCAGAGCTGGTGATGGTATGTAACGGAGGGAGAGCTCTTGCATGGCACAATCTCATCAGCTTGCAATTAGCTCGGGCTCTACAGTCACCTTCTTCATTTTCTGCTCCCCCACCCCACCCACTTTGTGTTAATACCTTGCACTTTAAACAATTAAGTAAGGGAAGTAATCCTTCAAGCAAGTCAAAGCCATCCTTTAATTTTATCACCCTGCTGAAAAAGTATCAGGTGGTCCATTGGTCTTCATCAGATGCTGGAAATTCTCCGGCTCACTGTAGCATAGAGAGGGGCTTTAACCAACTGGCTTTTGAGATAATCTTTCACATATCTTGGCAAGGGGGGCAGAAAATGGTATAGCATTCAAACTAGCATTGAAGTTAAAATTAATGTGAGGGGGCATTACAAATACCTTTTGGTTTATATACAGTAGTGAATCTGTTTTATATTTTTAATAACCAGAGGCAGGCTGTGTGTGTGTGTGTGTGTGTGTGTGTGTGTGTGTGTGTGTAAGTAAGAGAGATCTGTGTGTATATATCTCATCTGTAAAATCCTTTCTGCTGCTATTTATTTAGGCATTTCTATACAGCACCTTTCTGAAGGCTCTGATGACACAGCCACTTGTAGTGATAATTCCACTATTTCACCTTTAGCGAACTTGATTCACTAAGGTTTAAAAGAACAAGGATATCATTGCCGATCATATGTGTTACTTGTTAATCCTTTAAAATAAAATTCAGATCATGTGGGGGAGAGGTGAGAAGAGCATAGGTTTGCAAAATCAGTATGATAGTTTTATATATTACTTAATTCAAGGACAGCGACTTCTTAGATACTGCTTAAAGAAGACTTTATCTAAATAAAATATATCTTATAATAATATTACTTAAGCTACCTTATATCAGTTTATCTCTTCCAGAAAGCTTCTGCTAAAATATTATCCATGATATGGTATAGTTTATAAGGAGTTTGTTATAAGACAGAAAATAGAAATTATTTCATGAATGTTTCCTTTAGAAAGCAGCATAGAGAATGATAATGTAAATTTGCTTTTAATGATTATTAAGGGATTAATTGGAGTATTTTAAGTGATTTTTCACAAAAATAGTAAATTCTTTTCTGGGGGTTGTTTGTATTAATAAAAATGAACAGTCATAATATTGTTGATGTTTGATTACATTAGTATCATATTTGAATTCTCTCCATGTTGTCAACATAGGAATTTATTTGCCCTTATTAAATGACTCAATAATACTGATAAACTCTATCTTATTATTTCCCTTCAGAAAAAAATCTAGCAATTTATGACCAATCGTTTGGATTCAGGATTTTTTTTTTTTTTAATTTAACACAGGATTCAGAAAGGTTAACTGTTCACGTACTAATGCTGTGTGAAAGAGAACATGACTTCTGTTTTGCTATACTTATATGATTATATGTCTTATTTTTGTCTTTGGAGGAATGAATTGTTTGATAGAGAATGAGAACAGTTAATATACAGTGCATTTAAACTTAGGTAAGCTTCTAAGTTTGCCTCAGGGTTTTGCTGGTGTTGCATCAACGTGTTCTTTTATGTGTGTGTTTTGAACTTTTTTTGTCTTTAATTAAAAAACTGGATTAAAAGAAACATACATCATCTACACACATCTTATGCTGGAGAGATTCACTTTATATTCTTTTAGAGGACAAACTCCATTAGATATGCACTTACTGTACGTTGGATTGTAAATCTTACAATTTAATGGTAATTCAGTGAGCAGTTATTGCTTCAGTGGCCTTTTTTCTTTCTTTTTTGTCCCGTCTCACTTGTGAAATAGGGTTACCCTTTACAAGTGTCACATCCATAGATTCATCTTTTGTACTTTGTAGTTGTTCCTGGTGCATCATTCTTAAGTTTAAAAAAAAAGGCAAAGCAGTGATGGAGGAACCATGTGGTGGGTGAGGAATGTGAGCGTGAGTGTGTGTGTGTGTGTGTGTGTGTGTGTGTGTGTGTGTGTGTGTACAGCAGGGGAAGGTGTATAGAATGAGGGGTATCATACTTAATACTACTGAAAGAGAGACAGACAGAGACCCAAAAAGAATACCCAGGACTGTTAGCGTCAGTCTAACAGATTAATGTCTTTTCTTAAATATGCATTTCCTCTAATCTCATTCTCAATCTAATGTTCAGTTTTCCTTAACAGATTGCATTCTGCACTCACATTCCTGGAAGTAGAAGTGATATCTGATTGGTACAAGTCTCTTTTCCTTACTTACATTGTTAATATTCTTATCCTTTTTGGACATTGAAATACTTCTTTTTTGTAGAAACAATATACACATTCATAAAAAAATTATAAAGGGATTCTCCTTTTGAAGATAATGAGTTCTTTTCAGGAACTGCAGGTTACATGGCGCACAAATGAGCTCTAAGTGGGGGGATTTAAAGTCTTGCTACAGCATTTAATTTCTTGAGGAAAGGAGTTCAGTTCAAGGTTAGCCTGTTATTGTGGCACTGGCAACTACTTCTCGCGTCCCTGTTCTTCTGCCAGCAGTTCTGCACAAAAGACAGTCATTTTTATTTAATACGCAGGGAGGTATTAATCACTGCAGTATTTTCTTGCAAAAATTTATCTTATCATATTCATTGTTTCACTACCCATGACAATAATAGGTGTTTAATTACTCAATAAGAGGCGCTTATAGATTCCATTTTTCCTGTGAGCTGGACAAATGGTATTGATTTTGTACTTTGATGCAACATGAAACTGTATTAAACACAATTAGAATTCTAAGGCTGGTAAAATGTACATTTGTTATGATGGTAACTGGACTTGCTTTGAGGATCGGCAAGCATCTTCTAAATCAGGCGATGCCTTTGGTGTCAAAAAGATATTTGATTTTATTGCTGCTCTGTGGTTAAATTGAATGCTCTTTTTTTCCCCCCTCATGTTGTGTGAATGTGTGTATGCACATGTACAAGTGTGTAGGCTTCAGTTTTAGTGAAGCAATAAAGAGTTTGTGTGAAATGAAAAGATTTGAAGTGGATGGTTCTTTGTAGTCAGACAAACCATTGTGTACAGGTGAACACTGACTCTGTGTAATCTTGTAATTGTGTCTCTTGAGCTAATGCTCTAGGTCTTTATTTTACCAATAAATAAGTTATTACCTGGGGTGAGGGTGGGAACCGTACGCGATGAAATGGCACCTTCATCTCATGCTGGATTCTGGTTTACTTCCTTTTAAGGTGATGAGGAAGACCTCCAAATCCCTGTTGTGTCATAAGTTAAACATTGGGTTTTGTTAAAATTGGCGCTAAATAAAACCTTTCATTTAGCTGACACTATTATGTCACAGTCAGGCAGCATGAGATCTTGCATAGAACTAAGCTCAGTTCTGTTCTATAGCACTAGTGCAAGTCGGCCTGGGTTTTGCTTTCCCTTGCTTTTCACAAACACATTTCCACCTGAAGCTGGTACATCTAAAAATTCTAAAACCATAATTTAAGAGGACTCTCTTTTTCAGTGTGTTAATTGCCTATGATTTTCAGCTCCATGCAGATTTATTTCCTGTGGAGGAAGGTCATTTAGCCTTACCAAAATAAAAAGCAAAATAAGCCAAGGACAGTCCAGAGGTTGCTTAATCTTCATATTTTTTACTAATGTGTAGCTTATATACTTGTTAAATCTTCCTTCGTATTTCTAAGTACTGTAGACCTCCAAACTGGAATTTCAGTTTTGGAGAATTGTATGAATGACTTTTAGCCTCAGGAAATGTAGAGGTTGCTCACTGACACAATCGCTTTCTGCATCAGGGAGATATTTTATTATCAGAACTCTAATGATTACTGCTGGAACATTAATTGATCTCACTACTTTGGAACAGAATTTTAAAAATTTGTGTAGCAGGCACACAACTGTAGAAAAGATTCTACGAGTACTTCTCATTTGCTTCATGCTACAGAAACAGTTGCAGTCAGTGTGTTTGTTTTAATCAAACATTCTTTATTCAGTTAATATTTGTATTGTTATTTTCCTTATGGGCTATCATATGACAGCATATGTTAGCATTTTGTAAAGCAGTGAGAAAATAAATATAAATAACAGGTTACATCTGGCCTGTGTGTTTTCTTTTTTTTCTTTTCCTCCTGGAACTTCCAAGAGTGAGAGAAAAAATAAATTGATGGGCCTGCCCATTTTAAAACACGATTCTATTTTTTGCTCATAGATATGAGAAGAAAAGCCAACTGTGATTCCAGAAGCATGTGGTGTGTGTTTATTTTGCTTTATTGGGGCTGGGCACATACTGGAAAGGGGGTTTTCTGTGGTAGTGGAATCTGAGGTCTGTAAAGTCCTGTGCAGATAGATCCTCGATCACATAGCACATTGCTTCTTGGGCTCAGCAGCTCAGTGGGGAATGCTGTAGTTTTTAATGTGGAGTCAAACTTCGGAGGGGATAAAAAGAATAGTAGTAGTTTCCAAACCTTTGACCTTTCTCCTGCATATTACAACCAAGGTCCTCTTGATTCTCTGACTTTGGGTCCTGGGTGCCTAGCGATTGGTTTGTATCCTTTCCAAATGCACTGTTGTGTGTTTTATATTTCTCCTTAAACAGATCATTTAATTATTGAGTAATGTGAGTGTAGTTTCAGTTATCACATGTAATTAGCTAGTTGCAAAGTGGATTACGTCAATAATTGGTATGGAGGCTGTTTCATGGCTAAGTATTACTTTTTAGGTATATTTTCACTGCAAAGAAGAGTGCATGGTTGCTAAGGAGTATCTGGATTTGGATGGGGGCTGCACAGTTCACTTTCCTGCAAGGCAGATGTGTTCCTTCACTGTGTTTGCCAAGGTCCAAGTTAGGTGGTGCAAATGGAAATTTGGCTGAAGCCAAGTCCTCAGTATGGCACTTGGGTTGTGCAAAGACTGACACTCAAGTATGAAGAAAGCCATCTCCATTTTCACAGTCCTTTTCCTCAAACATGTTTTTCACTCCTGTTTATAGCCTGCTCACTCCTGTTTAAAGTAGGAGCTGGGTCTGATGATCTTCTGATTATTTCTAGCTCTAAGGTTTTTGATTCCATAATGTCTCATGGCAATCATTCATACAGATAGAAATATCTGATCTGCTTTATTTTTAAGATGAGAATAGCAAAAATGATACCAAAAGTGGGTTATAATAGATTTTATCTCTTATTAGCAAGGACCTCAATCTCTCCTAGTGGGGGAAAGCTAGGTGCACAAAACAAGTGCATTTTCTTCAAGCTTTACTTATGCTGGCATTAACAATATCAGTCACACCCATCCTGAATCAGTTGACCAAGTATTTGACCAGGCAGGCCAGTCATTTCAACTCAAGGATCAATTGGAGAGACCTGAATAGAGGATATCTTGGAATCTTCAGGAGAAATCCGTTTTGAGAACTTTACATTTGTCATCTTGCCTTATAGAAACTTTCTACATCCCTGAGAACAATAAATATAGTCTATATGCACCTTTAGCTTTTTAAGTATTTGTATCATAGGTAACTTCTGAAGCCCTTTAACTTTCTTCCTTTGGGACAAGTAGTCTCCTGTGTGGAAGCATGCATTGTCTCCAGTGTGTTAATACATCTACCTTCTTTTCCTTTTTCTGCCCTTGCAGAACTCAGCCTCCCTCCCTCCAAACTGTGACACTGCCCAGCCTTCCCTACAGTTCGGCAGAGTCCTCCTAACCTTTCAGCTGTCTGAATAAAGAATCAATAAGACTATTAAAGCCATTTGGAACTTTTTAAAAAAGAGAAATAATATTTTAATTACTCCTGACATGCCAGTTTGAAGCCCATATCCCCCTTTATGACAGTTCAGTTTAGAAACTACATTGCTTCATTTCAGTAACTTTATTACCATTTGTCTCAGAGATTGCTATTTCGCCTTGGCCACAGATTTCATCAGTTGCCCGGTTCACCTTTGTGCACACTATACTTGTGAAATGACCCCGTCCGTTAGTGCTTGTCAATACTAAATTGCTATATTCTGCACCTAGAAACACACCAAATGACTACAACTCTTTATTGAATAACTGAGCTTATATTTAATGTTTTAAAATTAAAACTTAACTGGAATTGTCTTAATTACTACTAATACCAATTAATTAAGGTGCTGGTTAGGGTTGGCTATTGCAGACGTCGTTACTTTTGGTGGTAGGAATGATGAGCACGGGGTAGTGTTCATGTTCTTATGATGAGAATGTTTTCTTTGGTGTTGCCCCCCTCTAATTTTCTAACTCATCTTCCAAAATGACAGTGTGAAATACTCAAGGTTCAATTATTCTGATGACATCATATTAATTTTCTTTTCAAGAATTCTCAGTGACTGCATCATCTCTTCGCAGAAGCTCTTTTTAAATGCTGAGAAATCTATGCTCTTACAATATGCAAAAATCATAATCGACATCAAAATGTGGCTTGTTTTCTTAGCAATAATTATTAAAAGAATCTGAAATATAATTTTGTTTTGAATAAATGACTACAACAATGTATTGGGGAATACTCAAATTTATGATTTTATCAAGACTAGATGTAACTCTGTTGAATACCTAATTTTCCTAGCTATAAACATATTTTCACTGTAAAATTTACATAAAAAAGAAAAATAATGTCCACTGCTCACCTCTTTCCACAAATAGCTGAGCTCTTTGATCTCTTTAGCAAAGCTTTTGCTATAAATAGGTCACTGTTATGTTGCCTGAAAATTAAGTTAAAATAAAAGAACAGTATTCTTGGAAATCTCATTTTTATGAAATTTATAATGATTACTAAATATTACTGTTGCTTTCCAAGTGTTGTTTGACATGTACTTAGTCGTGGCTGAATAATTTCATGAAGATTATTTTAATCTATGAAAACAACTTAAATTCCAGATTCTATCTTATCTGGGTTTTTCATCTTTTTTGTGTTGTTTCTATATCTTTGAAATAACCTGGTATCAGACAGTTTCCCTACTAAAATAAAATGCAAAAATTTTTGAAGAGAATACTTCTGACAGATAACCATGGTAAACCTGGTTGTTTTTCATAATATTCTTAATGTGCTGAAATAAAAATGTTTGAAATTTTATTCCTAAATAGAAGTTAAGAGCAATTGTATAATCATTGCATAAATGAATTGATATTAGCCAATGAAGACAGGAAAGAAGCATTAAGATTTCTCCTTACAAATGCAACTGGTGTGATGCTACCATTGCTGTGACATTCAGGAATATGAAAGTTCTCATTAGTTTGTTTATACCTTTGGGCGTATTTGCTATGTATATACATTTTTTTGTTTGTTTAAAATGGAATTAGTGTTCTAGAAAAAATTTGATGAAAACATGTTTGGAAATGAAATTTTCTCAGATTTTCAGCCACAAAGATTTCCTCGGTGATGCACAATAGCTAATATTTCAGTGTTGCTTTTCTTCAAAGACCATGATTCTTAGGTTGCATGGACGCTTAGGACAGAATTCTTTCTAATCAAAAAATATATGTAATCTAAATGAAGTTTATATGCAGAGAGTAGTACTGTGAATTTTTAAATAGTGTATTTTAGATTCACTTTACAAAAAGAAAAATTAGCATAGACTTAGGCTAAAATAAATATAAACATTTTCACCTGCTAGAATCATCTTGTTTAGGTTTATTTTACTAGATGGTACTTAAATTGCTCAGTAAGTGCAATAGTCACATTTAATAGACAATCTTTGAATGGATTCTTTGTGCCTATTAATAGTGTCAC
The DNA here is from genome assembly GCF_023091745.1 of Budorcas taxicolor. Taxonomy (NCBI): domain Eukaryota; kingdom Metazoa; phylum Chordata; class Mammalia; order Artiodactyla; family Bovidae; genus Budorcas; species Budorcas taxicolor. The sequence goes on from NC_068911.1 coordinate 77,043,169, forward strand.
AGTTTAAATAAACTATTAAGCCGCCACCTTTTACATCTTTGGGTTTACCTTGTTGAATGTTTGGGGCAAAGGTTCAAGCATTTCTTTTCATGTACATGATCAGTAGCTGCTCTTAATCAAAATCTAGTTCTTTTTTTTAAAAAAAACCTCATTTACAAATAATAATGAGTAGAAATTACTAACATGGACAACGAGATGAATTGTGGGTTCAGGTTTACTGATAGATAAGTTAAACATTAGAGCCATGAAGTGTAAAGTTTGTATAGCATTTAACAAGCCTTGGAAGAGCATTAAAAGTAACTTAAGTGTAGTATGCAATACTAACAGAGCTTCACAGAACCCCAGAGGAAGCTGCAAATGTAATTCAGCATGCTTCAGGCTGTCTGAGATGTTGAGATTATGTTCCATGAAGACCAAACTAAGGTTTCAACAAGATTTTCTTGCAAGCATGTAAATTCTCCAAATGAGGAGAAATGAAAATATAGTTAAAATTCCAGCAGCTTAAAAACACACACATTTATAAGTGTGCTGAAAATAGATTTAAAGTTTTTATTTTCTTTGTAGTGGGTTGGCGTATCTTAACTGGATTTTATGTTAAACCAATTAGGTTAAAAACCAAACATGTACATAGCATTTGTCACTGTATTAATGTGGAGGAGATGAAGAAGAGAACCATTACAATACAAGATTTTGAGTGCTGCTTAAAAGTTATGAGGAGCAATCTTGCATCATATCTGCTAGGATTAGTAAAAGGAGAAAATAACAAAACCCCACACCAAAGAGTTTATTATACAGTATTTTGTTTTTTAGAAGTGCCCCACATTGTCTGTATAGGACTTCCAGGTGGTGCCAGTGGTAAAGAATCTGCCTGCCAATGCAGGAGACACAGGAGGTGTGGGTTCAATCCCTGGGCCAGGAAGATTCCCTGAAGAAGGAAATGCCAACCCACTCTAGTATTCTTGCCTGGAGAATCCCATGGACAAAGGAGCCTGGTGGGCTACAGTCCATGGGGCTACAAAAAGTTGGATGTGACTGGCACGTGCACATGTGCACACACACACATACATACATACACATAGATATACATACACACATCGTGGGCCATAATTAAAACTTTAAGAACTGAGTTCTGCTATAATCTGATAGCTCAGGAGGTAAAAACACAGCTTTTCTGGATCTCAGTGTTATTCCTCTTAAAATGGATAATTTGTATTGAAAGATTTCTAACTACTCTTCCAGCTTGAAAACACCGTGAGAACCTGTTTCATTTTACGAAGTTCCATTTGAAGAATTTTAAGTACGTGGAAGCCGTTTGTGCTTGATTTTTCTGGTGGATATCAGCTGTGCAACAAAGTGTTGACCCGTATGTTATTTCTTAGCCTCTAGGAGAGGGTTCCCATACTGTGGGCTGCAGATCTCTGAGGAATCTTGGACTTGCTGCACAAATTCACATGTGCACCAATATACATTTGTCACATGGGTATTCTACAGGGCTTATATATACATATATATGTGTATATATGTGATATCTCGTGATTAGAATAAAAACATAAATCTGTTTAGAAATGTCACAGTGGTGTCACAGAATTCAGTGTAGTTCTTAGTGATTATTTTCTCCATCAGTGGATGCTAAAAGTAAAATCAATATCTTGAATCTATGAGTTTTTTTTTTTTTTACTGTTAAAAAGGGTGGAAACCAGTAATTTGAGATGAACGTGTACTCACTGGGAGTACGTTAATTGCTTATAATGTAAACTATTAAGCATTACCCTGTAAGTTGTACCATTAATATTTTTTCCAAGAGCTGTGGAATATTTTATTCCATTTGAACACCTAGTTAGGGTTATGGGTCCATTTCCTGTTAGAGTACTTGAAATATTCCATTAGCTTACTGTTAGCAGTTTTCTTATGAACTCCTTCTAATGGTGAATGACTGCCATTTGTTGAGCGTTTACTGGGTATCTTGTATATGTGTGTGTGTGTGTGTAGTATGTGAATATTTTTTTCCCATTTCACAGATAGGATGCCAGGGACAGAGGAGCCTAGTGGGCTGCCGTCTATGGGGTCACACAGAGTCGGACACGACTGAAGTGACTTAGCAGCAGCAGCAGCAGCAAAGATAATTAAGGCAAAAAGATTTTAGGTATCTTGTCTGAGTCCTCATAGCCATTGGCAAAGATGGGAATGAGAATTGCCCATGCAGCATCATCAAAGCCTGCACAGTGACTGGGGCAGAAATTAATTTCAGGTTTAGCTTAACAGTACATACAGGTCCTGCAAGGAAATGCCTGCCAATATAGTCCATGTTCAGAAGCACTGGTGTCCTCATGACAGAATTCCCTCTTTTGTGCCTCAGTTTACCCAGCTTTGAGGTAGAGAAACATTTTATCATTTAATTTTACTTTTCTTACTAGGATAATGTGTGAATTAGTTAATGCTTATAAAGAAGTGATTTGATGAGGGGAAAGCTCTATCTAAATGCTAAGTATTATTTATTATTCATGTAAGCATATTACTGTACCCTTCAATCACCTTTTTTTGGATGTTTCAAATGGGCAATTACTGTCTCTTTGTGTAAGGCTTTTAAATTTTTTAATTTAAATTAAAAGTTAATCTAATTTAGGAAAACTGCCAGCTGGAAAGGAACACAAAATTTTTTTTCCCTCTTCCTTTCCAAACAAAACAGCAATTCAAAATAGACTCTCTTTTAATATAGTAATGTGGGTAGGCTTTTCTGTGCTAGTGGTATTAGGAAGGAGGGCTAATTAGTAATGACTGCTTTGTGATGCTGGTAATCTATGTGTTAGGATTAGAGCTGATAATAGATCTGATTAGGTGGAATTAACTGATATTTAGAAGATTGGAGATTCCTTTGTTTATGAGATCTTCAGTTTGGGGGTACAATGTATAGCTGAAGTGGCTGAATCCTTGAAATCTAGTAAATATGGCTTTTCCACAATTCATTGCCCAAATATGACTAGGGTCAGGAAGCAATGGGGGTCATTTGAGCTCAAGAAGACCTTTAGTTCTTAAGATCTTACTAAGGAGCCCTACAAATAGTGAAAATCAGAGTTCAAAGATCAGAAATGTCAAGTGTGGTTTAAGGGGAAGACATATTTACCTCAGCTCTTCAGTTAATATCTAGCAGTCCTTGATCAGAAAATCCTTCTATAACTCTTGTTCACATGCGTGTTGACACAAAAGTAACTAGTTTTCATTTTAAGACAGAAAGTGAAAAGTACCATAAAAGTATCATAAAAAAAAACCAGTTTCCTTAATTCTCTTCTCCCACAAATTTACATATTCAACCTTCCTTTTAAAATAACCCATTTTAAATATTCCCTAGCACTATTAAATTTTAAGGAAGTATGCTTAGAAATCATATTATTCCCTTGCAGAGTTTCAGTTGCCCAGCAATATCATTAAATCCTCTGGAGTGATTCCAGCCCCATAAAAATTAGGGACCCCTTTACATTGTTTTCATATTCAAATGGAAATCTTTTTGCAAGTTAGTAATTAAAGTATTTAACCTCTCTCTCCCTCCATTTATTAGAAAACTCTTTTTTCTTTATTTTTTCAATTACGAAAAACTGCTAAAGCCAATCATGCATTTATTTTGATAAACCGCTTGTAACAGTCTCAGCTAAATTCTGCAAATACAAAAAAAAAAAAAAAAGCTAAATAATCACCCTGAGCAGATTTTGTAGAGACCTTACTCAACCTGTTCAGGGATAATTATGCCGAGCTTTTAGTATGGGGCAAAGGAAAACATAAAATTAAGGCATGAAAGAAGTCTACCTATTTTGAGAAAATACTGGGATAATTGGTACTCTTTTTATTGCCATTTCATTATACAAAGATATTGTCTTGCCATGAAATATAGGTTTAGCAGTGAAATAGTACTATGTGGGGTTGAGAGAATTTCTGTGGTAGATGGATTGATTTAAAATGTAATAAAAATAGCAAATTGCTAAACAGTGAGTTGCTAAATAGTCAAATTAGAGTTCATTATTTAAATGACTTCTTTGTCTTTTCTTTTTAATCATATAATGTTCATAATTGCTTTGTTTCTGACAAGTACACTATAGCAGCCTTTTTTCTTGTGTTCTTTTTCCTTTCAGGGTAGCTTTTGCTTTGGAGCTATGACCGTAAACTTTTCTTGAGAAATGGAAACGTCAGGAATGGTAGCGTCACATGCAAGGGCCTAGGAGAAACCTGCAGAGTCATGATGTTGTAAATGGTGGTGATCTAAAATATGACCCTGATAATAGTTATGTGGTGCTTTGGAAATTTACCTTTTTGGTATATTGATTATCAGGGGTATATCCTAGTTTAGAAGGTCCTGAGGCTTACACACATGGAGCTCTGTTTTAAAGATAATAGTACAAACTGCTACCTAGTACCTTCACTAAACTAAACTAGTACCTTCACCTAGGTACAGGTGTTGGAAGGGGCCAGTGCTGATGAGGATCACAAACTTCAGGATCATTAAGCTTCATGGTAGACCTGCCTCTTCTGATTTCATATATGATAACTGAGAATGGGTATTTGAAGTCTTCATTTTGATCAGATTTGTTAGAATTTGTTTTCATAGATATTCATGCTTGAGAGGACAGGATTCTCTTTTTAGAAATGTTAATAAGCACTACTCGCTGTATTCCTGACACTGATGTTAAATATTACAGGGATTGGGGGTGAGTTTATAAAATTGGAATCAAAATTTAAAAAAGAGGGCGGCCCTGGTGGCTCAGCTGGTAAAGAATCTGCCTGCAATTAGGGAGACCTGGGTTCGATCCCTGGGTTGGGAAGATCCCCTGGAGAAGGGAACGGCTACCCACTCTGGTATTCTGGCCTGGAGAATTCCATGGATTGTATAGTCTATGGGGTCGCAAAGAGTCAGACACGACTGAGCGACTTTCACTTCATTTCATTTCATATTAAAGAAGTCATGCAGGAAAAAAAAAAAGACCAGAACAGTCTTAAATTGTTGACATTAATAAAATTAATTAAGGGAGGGAAATTTTGATTCATGTTGAGCAATTCTTGTGGGAACTGAAAAGCTTCAATAAAGGAGCCTTCCTGTAGTTGCCTTCGTTTCCTCAGTGTTATGGCCTTAAAGGGGCCTCCCACTTGCCTGTTCTCAGGCTGCTCGGTAGCCTATCGGCAGGGCTTGTTATACTGACAGAACAGATCCTCTGGTAGCACTTTGGTTTCCAGGGGATCATCAGCAAGTGTTCCTGATTTGTTGGTATTTTCACACTTGTAGCTTCCAGTTGGACAGGCATTCATCTGTGGTAGTTGTTTTGTGTACAGGAGTTCTCTTGTGTCTAGAATATGCTTTGGTTTTTTGGCCACACCATGCCATATGCAGAATCCTAGTTCTTACTTCCCCGACCAGAGATTGAACCTGTGCCCACTGCATTGGGATTGTGGAATTCTTAACCACTGGACCACCAGGGAAGTCCCTAGATTATGCTTGAATCAGTACTTTTGTACTGAGTGACTGTGAAAAAGTGAAAATGTTAGTTGCTCTGTCATGTCCAAGTCTTTGCGATGCCAGGAACGATAGCCTGCCAGGCTCCTCTGTCCATGGAATTCCCCAGGCAAGAATACTGGAATGGGTAGCCGTTCCCTTCTCCAGGGGATCTTCCCGACCCAAGGATCGCATTCAGGTCTCCTGCAATGCAGGCAGATTCCTTACCATCTGAGCCACCAGGTTAAAGCTGATAATACCACCTTAATGTTGGGTGCATGTGTGTGCTGTCGCTGAGCCGTGTCCAACTTTGTGTGACCCCATGGACTGTGGCCCACCAGGGTCCTCTGTCCATGGGATTTTCCAGAAGTGGGTTGCCATTTCCTCCTCCAGGGGATCTTCCTGACTCAGGGATCAAACCCTCATCTCCTGTGTCTCATGCATTGGCAGGCAGATTCTTTACCACTCAGCCACTGGGAAGCCTATAGTTGGTCACAATTTATAAAATACTTTTGTGTCCATTACCTTCCTTGCTCTTCACAATTTTAAGAAGTAAGCAGTGTAAATGCTGTTCAGTTCAGTTCAGTTCAGTCGCTCAGTTGTGTCCGACTCTTTGTGACCCCATGAATCGCAGCACGCCAGGCCTCCCTGTCCATCACCATCTCCCAGAGTTCACTCAGACTCATGTCCATCGAGTCCGTGATGCCATCCAGCAGTTCACATGTTATAGAAGAATAGAAGACAAAACCAAGGTTAGGGGACTTGCTCTGGGTCATCTGATTAAGTGGCCGAATGAAGGTATTTAACCCTGAGATACTGACTCAATAGAGATCTTTTTAAATATTCACACAAAGATGCAATTTATTGGAGAGATGAGAAATGTAAAAAAATGTTTCTTAAATACATATATGTCTATATATAGATATATATTCTCATAGTAACTATACTATAAGAAAGTGTTCAGAAAATGTCTAAAGAAAACACCCAGTGAAGTGTTGTTTATCTAGAGGGTGCTTCACAAATATGAATTAGTTATCCTATATATATGCTGTATACATACATATATATATTCACACACACACACATACACACTCACATATATTGCATACCTAAAGAATTCAGGGTACTGTATTAGAGATTATGTTAATTGATGATCATAACTGTGTGTGGTTTTGGGCCATACTTCCGTGAGAAGACAGAGCTATCTCCAAAACAGCCATCAGCAATTTTAGATATTCTACTTTTCTGCTTTTAGAAAATGCCATCCCAGACCAGGAAACATTTCTTATCCTCAAATGGAATGTCTTCACACACTATGCTGTTCCATTTCCTTCTTCCAATTGCCTCCATTGCTTGTAACCTTGGCTGAACTCTTCCCTTGCGTGTTCTCTATAAATCTGCTAGTCACCACTCCCACAGTATAGCCTATTTATGACATTGCTGCAACCTTGTCTCTGAATTCTGGATTTCATCTTCTCTCATCCAGGCTGATGCGTTCTAAAACTAGAGCTTTCCAGACTCTTCTGAGTTCTCGCCGTAGCCTCTCTGCTGCCAACTCTGCTTCTTATTATCCTATTAAACTGTACTTCAGAATTCTGCCCCGGCGTCCCCTTCTGCTTTCTCTTCTTCAAGTGAAACTGCTCAAGACCTCATTATTCACAGGCTTCCAAATCAGCACCTTTAACAGTATTCCCAGTGATTCAAACAGCCTCCCTTTTTTGTCAGTTAGATAGGAAAGTCTGCCTCTCCTATATCCATTTGTTGGAGTTATTTCCTTAATGTATTTTGCTTCAAAAAGAACAAAAAGGGTTCCCCCAACTTTACAATTAAAAACAATACCAGCAGCTTATTAGGTGCATGTCTTTTTGAAAATGAGAATGTAAGGAATGATTGCATCCCTATATTTTGGAATCAGTTTCAAACCCCTATGGTCTGATGTTAAAGCCCATATATAACCCACATTGAACTCAGTGCCTTGTTTTCCTTCTACAACCCCTATTTTCTCTCTTTTTTCCCCCTTTCATTCCAAAGGGGTATTACAGCCAAAGGTAATACCTAAAAACAGCATGTTCCTAAGAGAGGAACTCACCCTACACAGTTGAAAATTCATTATACATAAACCAACTTTTAAGTAGATGACAGAGCATGGTTTCTTTTTACAAATGGTTCATTCATTTTATAAAATTTTTTTTCATACAGTTTGAATATCGAGCCTCTCTAGTGTAGTAATATTATCTGATTTACTAAAAATGTTTTTGTAGAGTTGTTTGGCACTAGATGTTCTATTTGAGAGTGCACCACAGACTGCTAAGGTTCCTCTCTTAAACTAATATAAGAACTTTAATTGAATCTTAATTTCCTCCCTGAATAGGATTTTCTTAAATCCGCATTCTTAGGGAAAAGGTACTGTTAGAAAGTAATAATGAAATTTTGCTTCATTTTTTTTGCTTTTTTTTCTTAAAATGTTCCAAATGTAAAACATATGTAAAACAATATCAGAAACTATATTTGTTTGAACACATAATGACTTCAGTACACTCAGAATATTCTACATTTGAGAAGACCTAATTTAAAATTGTATTACTTTGTTTGCTCAATAATTTTTGAGGTTTATATCATAGAATTCTAAAGGTGAATTGGATACCCATGTGATTCTGAATGGCATGGTTGGCATATCCCCCCCCCCCCCACTTTAATTCCCCCAGAAAAATCAGTATAAAATGACATTTTTTAAATGGTTTTAAAAAAGCTATCCTGGTTTTTCAAAGTTCATTTTAATCTTCTAAAACTGAAAATACCTGACAAAATCATTTCTTCGTATCTGCTTTGTCCTGTCCTAACAACAGACTTTTCTTTTTCCTTCTTTCTTGGTTTGTGCTTTGTGAAATTTGTGTTCACAAAGGTCTTTCATTTAGCAATTTCCTCATGCATAACTATTGTTAAAGTCTGTAGAGGGTACTTTAACTCATTTATTCCTGAAGGGCTCTTTGTGGCAAGTTTAGGTACATTCCTCCAAGAGGTATGGAATGGAGGCCTGACCTCTGGAGTGCCTTCTCCCTAGGGCTGCAGAGAAACTCTCCATTACTTTGCCAACATCAGGCTGCCTCCACTACAGAGACAAAAACAAGCCAAAATTCCTTCTGTGTGTTTTGCTTCTACCCTGATAAATCAAGAAAACTTCATATGCAAGCCTCTTCTTTAAGAGCATCCTCCTAGCTGACAGGAACTTAATCTAACCTTATTTTCACTACACAGTACTGGCAGACTTATGTGAACATTCAGCTTGTTCCAAAAGTTTGTTTGCAAATGATTGAAAGGTAGGCTGCAGGATCTCAGTAGTTCTCCTTATGGCTGGGGTTCACATCCAGTCTGTAATAAGAGTTCTGTTTGTTTGTTTACCTGTGTTATGGTATAAAGAGACTTGACCATCTCTCATGTATTACGTGTATTCAGAATTTCAAATTAGCAATTAGCAAGCAGGGAATGTGGCCTCCTTCTACTCTGTGGCTCTGGTAACAGGAGGGGAGACTCTTGCTGGCTCTGTCCTTGATGGGGGAGCCCTAGAAATAAGACCTGCATTGTCTCAGCATCCAGGCCTCCCTATCCCAGGGCAGGGATTCTGAAAGTAGAGTTGGGCGAGTGGGAGCAGCGCCAGCGAGGGGGATGTGGAGAAATGGAGATGGGGGGTAGGTAATGAGAACAGGCTGTCCACGCCTGTATATATTTGTTCATTCCCTAGTTTACCAGCCTCTTGCAATCCCATTCTCTCTCAATAATTTATTGAAAAGGTTTGGGATGAGCTGTTAGGGGACCTCCCAGGGAAGACGGAGAGAGGGCAAGAATAACATTAATCCTAACCAAAACCCCTATGTGTTGGGGGAATGAACAGATTCCTTTTATAGAACTTGAAAATGAGCCTTCAGGAGGTTAAATAAGCTGCTTACAGTTTCACAGCTAGTAAGGGGTGAGGCAGGATTCAAAAGCATGTCTTTCTCGTTCCAGAGCTTATGCTCTCTCAGGCATATGACAGGGCTTTACACAATGAGCAGGAAGGGAGTGCTCTTTTTCATTCACCTCCCTCATTCTTTATCTCTTCTAAAGAAGATGGGAGGGAAGTGGAGTGACAAAGAGATAGAGAGAATGGGGTGGGGGAAAGAGATAAGGAAAATACCAGTAATTATGATAATAAAGATACTAAGTATATATGATTTGCTCAACACAATTTTAAATGCTTTACTTATGCTAGTCTATGTATACTGATTCAAATGGTAAAGAATCTGCCTGCCGATGGAGGAGACCTGGGTTCAGTCCCTCGGTCGGGAAGATCCCCTGGAGAAGGAAATGGCAACCCACTCCAGTGTTCTTGTCTGGAGAATCCCATGGACAGAGGAGCCTGGCGGGCTACAGTCCATGGGGTCACAAAGGGTTGAACACAACTGAACGACTAACACACACGTGTAAAATGTACCTCAACTCTGTGAGGTTCAGCTATTGTTGTCAGTTCCATTTTGCATGTGGGAACACTAAGGCTTGGGGAAAGTACCTTGACCAAGATCCGATGACTAGTGTATGGGAACTGTGCTCCACACTCAATTCCTTGAGATTTTAAAGGCTGTGTTCTAGTGCTTCCATCTTAGTACCCTTTCCATGTCCTCTCCCTCTGCCAACCCAGGCTGGCAGATAATTGGGAGCAGGAGGGGTGAGTGCTCAAGAGGAGGGTTTGCCTGCTTGTGTTTTAAGCGATCAACATGAACATGCTCTCTTTCTTCCCTGTTTAATACTTTCTTTTCTTTTTTTTCCTCATGCTAAAATCCAAACATCTTGCCTTCCCTCTGGGAGGGGCACTGTGGCTTGACTTTGGGTGGGAAGCCCACCCAGTACCTAGAGGTTCTTCATGTATGAGAATTATGTTTGCAGTGGTGGGGGAGGAAGGAGGCTGGCCCATTACCAGCAATCCTAATGTTTTTGAGATATACAAAAACGTAATCAGTCTGCCATGAACAGGACATAGATAAAGGATGTGAAGTGTATGCATGCTCAGTTGTGTCCAGCTCTTACCGACCATATGGAACCCACTAGGTTCCTCTGTCCATGGAATTTTCCAGGCAAGAATACGGGACTGGATTGCCATTTCCTACTCCAGGGGATCCTCCTGACCCAAGGATCAAACTTACATCTCTTGCATCTCCTGCATTGGCAGGCAAATTCTTTACCACTGGCACCATCTGGGAAGCCCTTACAAAAGGATGGATGGGGGTAATTAGAAAGAAGGGATTATGAAGTAATGGGTCTGGTTTTCCTCTGTACTTTGTGAAATCTAGCCTGTTACTCAATAACCCCATCTCATAGGGTGAGACAAAGGGGTTTAGGAGGCCTGGCTCCAGTAATATGGGCATTAGTTATTAACAGACAAACCAATGAGGTCTTAAATAGTTTTACACTTGAGTCTCACAGGTTAAGACTTGTAGGCTGTTTAGATAAATCACCTTTTGCTGATTCTAAGTTGAGTGAATCTAAACTGTTACGATATATATTGTCTGGAATTCATTCAACATTAAAAGCTACGTTCTTGTCAGTTACAAAATTCACTGGCTTGTATAATCCTCTTTTTAAAGTATATCAGTGATCGGACAGATTCTATCCAGGTAGTTATTCTTCCTAGCCATTTGTGAGTATCTGCTGTGTCCTGAGCTCTGTGCTAGAGGTCATTGGGGAATAGTTTCCCTGCTCATAGGGCCTGGACTGGTTTATGGAGGAAACAGACATGTAACTGATCATGACACAAATGTACTTAGCACTGTACTGGAGAAGCATAGGGCTTAAGCAGGAGCCCTAAGCTTGGATACAGGTTCCATGGTTTACCTTGCATCTTGAGGAATTTTCTTAATCTTCTGTATCTAGTTCTTTATCTCTAAAATACAGTAATAGTTTTTCACAGAGTTATTGATGAGTTAAATGGCACAGTGTGTATAAACACTTCTGGCATTCTTTGTGGCACTTGGTAGGTAATCAGTAAATTACTGACTCTCAATGGTATGCCCTGGGAGTATGGAAAAGGAGGCAGTTCACTCCTTGGGTACTTTGAGCAATAGCTCATCAAAAATTGACATTAAAGGTGGGCCTTCAATGATCAGTTCCTGGAGAGGGAAAAGGCAACCCACTCCAGTATTCTTGCCTGGAAAATCCCATGGACGGAGGAGCCTGGTCGGTTACAGTCCATGGGGTCGCAAAGAGTCAGACACGACTGAGCAACTTCACTTTCTTTTCTTTCAATGATCAGTAAGAGATTGCCAGATTGGGGAAAGGATAGAAAATGGGAGCTAAGTTGTGAGCCATTTACTTGTTTTCTCATCTATTTCAAAGGGTAATCAGGAAATACTGTGAGGTTCAGAAATGCCTCACCAAATTTCACGCAAGTTTTGTTGAAATATAAGATTATGGCATACCACCTAACATCTGTTCTTATTAAGAAATTGTTCCTGCTTGGGAAACTCTTATTATCAGTAACTATCTTCATTTTAGAGGACTTTTTTTTTTTTTTTTTAATATCTTCCTTTGGCTTCTTCATGTTATTAACTGTGCTGGGTGGGAAAAGGTCTCTGTCCTTGCGGAACTTGTCATCTCTTGGACGTAGAACAGATGTATGAACAAGTAGATTACAGTATAAGTATTAAGTGCCATCATTATGGAGACCATCCTTCCTGGTTTGTTTAGTATAGTAACAGTTCATATCTCTTGTCCTGTCGTGATTCTTAACAATCTGTCATTCTCAAGTGTGTCCCAGTTGGGCAACAAATCTTATGGTCACATAAGTTATGCATGTGTACACGATATTTTGCATATACGTTGAAGATTGTGTGACAGGCAGGAGGAATCAAGGATTACTTTCTCAGAAAAGGTGAATTTTGAGCTGGGGTAAGATTGCTGAGGGCATTGACAGAGAAGGTAGCTGGAGGGGAGAAAGAAGCACATTTTACATGATCTTGGGATGTAGGGGGGCTTCCCAGGTGGCTCACTGGTAAATAATCCAGCTGCCAGTGCAGAAGACACAGAAAACGTGGGTCCAGTGTAGGAAGGCACTAGGTATTCAAGAAACAATGGCACACAAAAAGTTCCTTGTGGCTGGAGCATTGTGGCCTGAGGGGTTAAGAAGTGGGGATAATTTTTAGGAGAGTAGTGGAGAATGAAACCAGATTTTAATGATTAAGGAATGAGTGAAAGTTGAGGAAGGTGAGATGTTAAATATAGACACCTTTTTAAGGAATTTGGCAGTAAAGGAAGAGTGACTGAGGCGATAGTTAGAGATGAAAGATAGCACTTGGTCATTCTTAAAATTGGTGGTGAATGTCAGAAGGGAAGGGGAGAAAAGCATGAAAGAGAAAGGGCTAAGTGAGGGCATGAGATCCCAAAGAAGGTGGGAAAATACAGTCTGGTGCCCAAGAAAACGGGCTAACCTGTGAAATGGGCTGTGTCATCTTGGCCAAATAGTTTTACTTTCCTGGACCTTAATTTCTTCAAATCTAAAGTGACGGATTGAAGTAAAGCTTCTAAGTTTCCATCTAATTATGGTTCTGCCTTTTATCAAAATATTGTGAGAGGCTAAACCAGTTACATGTACCCTCCTCATCCTGTGAAAGAGAGGGCTCCATAGATTAAAGTTTGGGTTACAGGTAAACAGATTTCCTTATATTAGGACCTGTCAGAGCCTCTAGAATGCTAATGCATAGTAAGAATATTACAGGGAGGGTTATAATATACAACAGTTCTCAAACTGATTTAACTATATAACCTAGCATGTCAGGTAGCATAGTATGAAAAACATTTATCTAAGCATTTACTGTCCCAAGTAATTAACAAAAAACGTTTTCCTAAGTTACTGGGCTAACTGCTTAATGGATATTGTCTCTCATGAGCATAGTGTTTGCTTGGAAGTGATGTATTTCTTTCCAATATCAAGAAGAAGAAGAAGAAAAACCCTGGGCATATAGAATATTGGTAGAAATAAAACACATAGCCCTGTCTAGGCATCATTGCTTTGAGATGGTGACAGAGATCTGGACTCTACAGCTCTTCCTTTGGATAAGCTAAAGAGAAAGCATTATTGGCTTATAACGATTTTATAAGGAAGGCCAAGAAGACAAGTGCTGTCTTACGTGTATGATTTCAAAAGTTCCAAAAGGCTTCAGGAAAGTAATTACGGAATAATGTGCCTGGGTTGGGAAGATCCCTTGGAGAAGGGAAAGGCTATCCACTCCAGTATTCTGGTCTGGAGAATTCCATGGACTGTATAGTCCATGGGGTTGCAAAGAGTCAAATATGACTGAGCAGCTTTCACTTTCAAGGATATTTAGGTCATTGTAGTTCAGCTATCATCTAACATCTTTATTTCTTATCACTTCAGTACATTTTAATATGAAATTTATTATACTGTTTAAAAAAGAAAAGTATTTTACTGGCATTATTGGGCCTCCCAATAATGTTTTCCTTTTAATAGAATTTCTTAGCATGTATGTGTTCTTTTTCAATTGTTTTTTTTTACTTGAATGGTTATTTCATATTTATATTTTGTATCTGTAGGGTTTCTTTATTGTCATAATCCCTCTGATTTTGGTTGCTTTAGATTGTAATCATCATGAGCAAGCAAACTTCTTCCCTGCTAAAGGGCACATGGGGTTTCAACAGAAAGGCTACTTTGTTGATTGATTCACCAGTCTTTTTACTGAACACCTACTATGTGCTAAGTACCTTGCTAATGCGGGAGAAAGAGTGAGAGAATAGGGCACACTCTGGCCTTCCTTGCCGTGTTTTCATTTCTCTTGCCCTTGGTGCTTCTTCCTCAGGATTCATCTCCTCCTTCTCTTCTGTTCTTGGCCACTGTCATTTCACTGAACATACAGACACAAATAGACACACATACACACATATACTGATTAGATAAAGGGTCTTGATTAGATAAAGGATCTGTAGCAACTGTGGAAGCTGCTTGGATCTGAGACAGAGTCAGTGGGATTTGTTTTCACTTGGAAACTGGAGGCGTGGTTTCAGGTGGGTGGTGGCTGGTTTACAGAGCTCTGGTTTACTTTGCCCTGTTGGTTTGAGTTGCCTTCGGTTTCCTTAGGTGAACATGGATCATGGAAGAAACTGAAGCTGTGGTTAAAGGAAGTACTGATGGGCTTGGCTGCCTCTTCTGAGACCTGGAGTTCTTTCAGGGACTGGCTGTTGCCTACATGTTCAGGGGGATGTTGCACACAGATGTGACTTCTTTTACTTTTCTTCAGATTCTTAAATTGTGTTTACCTTCTTGTTTCCCTCACTCTCTTTGGTACAAAGGTCAGAGGTTTCATTTGATTACATTTTGGTTCTCTGCTGGGTCTCAGCTGGGTCACCTTGTTCCACATAGCTATTTAGAATTTGTTCTTTTTTTTTCTTTCTTTCTTTCTCCTTTTCTCCTTAACATGTCCACTGTTAAGAGTTAATGCTCTCTCCTTTTATTTCTACGGACTAGATGTCAGAGGACACCATATTAACTGAAGTCTGTCTCCTCTGTTACCTTTCAGGAATAGACTTTCAAACCCCTTTTGGAATGATAATCTTCAGTAGAAAGAAATGTGTACTAGATTGATTTTTAAACTTCGTTTCCTAATTCTTTCATTGCTTTGCATTTGGGCTATTTCATTTCGCTGAAGAGGCTTTATTAGTCTCCTTGCCATGCATAAACATAGGTTGTGTTTAAGCATATAAGGTGCTTCTAGCTCCTTGGAAGATAATACATTTGATATCACACTGCTGTACATTGTTGACTTGTTTCTAACACCACACTTAAGAGCATAGTTATAAATAATTTTGCCAACATCTCCTACTGGTGCTTCTAAATAATCTCTTGGATGTGTCTAGAAAGACCAGCCCTATGCCTGCCTTTGCTCCTTATGGAGTCAGTTCTCCTGTGATAATCTCTTATCTGAACAATTAACTGTATAAAATCCTCCTTTTTTAAACCTGGTAGAACTGCATGCCAAAAAATTCAAGTTACATATTTTTAAATAAAAATTTTATTTTTCATAGGTTTCTGCAATGATACAAAACAGGGTGTTTTATTTTTGTGAAACATAGCCTTATTTGTTAGGACAGTAATGTTAGGATAGTCTTCCCTATAGTATAACAAAACAAATGTTTAGGATGAATTTGAGTAAATGTTGAAAATTTTTAAACAAGAGCTCACTTTTGGGTCTTTACTCACTTCATGGAGAGAATCCTTGGGAACAAATTAAAAGACTTTGATTTATCTTTTCCTTGTACAGAACATTGTGTTCTTGATTGTAATTGAAAATTCCTCTCCTCTTGGTTGTAGTACATATTTTCTTCTTTCCTTATTCCACAACTCCCACTCTGTTTTTGTTTGTTTTTAATTCTTCCTAAAAGGGGTTAGAATTTTTTTCTTCAGTTCTTAGAAAGGAAAGGAGAGTTGATTGTCACTAACCAATGTAGTGTAGGTAAAATGAAATATTTGTTAACCAAAGGAAATCTGACCCGATTGAACAATTGTATAAGCACTCGTTAAAGCTACTGCTCCATGACTTAACTGGTGGTGTTACTCCTGGATTAACTGGCGTGCTCTACTGTATTCTGGTCATATTAAAGTCACTTCTTAAAATGGGTCACATCATGTAGCAAACTAAGAAAGGGTCCACCTAGAAACCAGGGACAGCAAACTCGGATGCTTCCTAGGGCTAGATTGCTTGGAAATGAACGAAGGAGGACAAAAACAAAGCTCATTCCTTGTCACCACTGAGCACTGGCAGATTGTTGACTTGGGGAAATAAAGGCACAGCATTGCCAGATCTTTATTCTTTTCTTTCCTTGATATAGTAGATATTCCATTTTATGTTACATCAATTTAAAAAATTATTAGATTTTACAAACACCGTACAGTCTGCATTTTGTACATGGACTGTCAGTTTGTGCTTCTGGAAACTCTGTCAATGTGAAAGATAAATTTGGTGTTATACTAAAACAATATGCAGAGTATTCCTAATTCTGTGGTCTCTGGTCAATGGCGCATTTCCTTTGGGAAAAAGTTTATTTTCAAGTTCTGTGGTCCTGACTCTAAGCAAAAAGCCTGAAAGCCAGTTTGGGTTGATAGTTCCCCCAGAAGCATGTTGGAAAATGTCAGGAGTTATAAGTCAGTTCCTAATACTGTCCGATGAAATCTTCAATCTCAGTCTGGACTGAGTCTGCAGTTTTCCACATCACAGATTGGAGTAAGACCTATTAAGAACTCAAAAAGAATTTTAACTTTTGTCTCCTATTTCAATTAACTTTAAAATTTATAAAATTATATTTTTTGGCATAATTCTATCTGTGTAATACAAATTATATTCTTTTTGTTCTTCCTTCTTTAGAATGTAAAGCAACTAAATATGTACAAAATAATATTTTATATGTTCAGAACTCTTGAACCAGACTTCAACTTTTACTTCACTTTTAATTTTTTTGTGTGTGTTTTCTCCCTAGAAAGAACTGGTGTTATTCATAATCATACCAAATAATTACAGAATTGCTTTGTTATATTTTGTCTATTATATATATTTATTGAGATTAGCTATCCTTTTTAAAAATAATTCCATTACAAATCAGGATTAGATTTTGGTTCTTTTCAGACTTGCCAGCTGTTTTATACATTTGTTTCTATTGCTAGAGATTGCTGTTCCATGGTATTTTTTCCGTCATAAATGTATAATCTCATCTCAGTTCTTTATTTTCAAATTTATGTCCATGATATAACCTTTTGTTTTGAGTTCTAATTATGTCCATTCCTGAGTTAGCCACACCAGTTATCCCTGTTGTGATGTCATCTTTGAAATTAAGTATTGTGTGTTCTTTCTTTATTGAAGGCAGTTAACTGGAGTGTTTAAGAAATACTGGCCTCATCCTTGGGGAACACTGCAGTAGGCTTCCTTGACATTGAATCATTGGTTCTTTCATAGGCCCAATTTGGTCATCTGATTTATGTGCTATGTATCTTAACAATTGAAGGGTAGTAACATACTGGAGAAAAAGTACATGTATTTTAATGTCTGGGTCATCCAAACTGAGGACACCTTAAGCTGCCAGATTGAAATTATCTGTAATTTTGAACTTATTTTAAAGTACAAAATACAAGTATTCTAGTTATACTTGTGGTTTTAGAAAGTATTTCCTTCTCATTTGGATTCTCAAATGCATAATATAACCCTGTAGCATATTATGTGCGTTTGTGACACTCCCATGGGGACCTTGGGCTCATAAACCAGCAAATAGATTATATAATGCTGCATAAATGCTGTATTTTTCATCTGACAGACATAATCTTGATCCTATATTTTTATGTTACCTAACTGCTTCAGAATACCACTTTTGAAGCAACCCATCAAAATGGAAATTGCTTCTAAAACATGTAGCAATAAATATTGGTCAAGGCTCTGTGTAATTCAAAGTGACTCAATACTTGCAAACCAGTCGATGGAAATTCTCTGTTGTGTTTAAAAAAGGTTGATCACTTCCATTTTATAGAATTGTTTGATCCCGTTCTACCTTAGTTAGCCATATATTTTCCTTCTTTTAGTAAACATTCTTTTTTTTTCTGATTTGTCTAAAGTATGTCTGAGAGTGAATCAAGCATAAAGACAGGCATAGATAGAATGAAAATCCATAATATTGGGAATTTATATGATATAGAAATTTAAATTGTATATGAGATCAAGACACATCTGTGGGTCTCATAAAACCAGATATGAAGGGATGAACATCAAGTTGAATTTGATGAACAAAACCTGAGCTTTGTCTCTGCTCTGTTACATTTGAAAGACTTGATGCCAGAGCTTTCTTTCCAGCATTTCCTAATCTCACTGTTGTATCACTCATTTGAAAGCCTACTTGCTTCTGCTTTTCTCTTCACCAGTAATTGTTAGACTCACTCGTCCTTTTCTGAGAACATGAAGAGAAACTTCCTAAAATCTGCGATCCGGTTTGGCTGAATCCACCAGCAATGCAAGAGACCCCGCCCGGTTCAATTCTTGGTTTGGAAAGATCCGCTGGAGAAGGGATAGGCTACTCACTCCAGTATTCTTGGGCTTTGCTAGTGGCTCAATGGTAAAGAATCCACCTGCAATGCGAGAGACCTGGGTTTGATCCCTGGGTTAGGAAGATCCCCTGGAGAAGAGAACGGCTACCGACTCCAGTATTCTGGCCTGGAGAATTCCATGGACCGTGGAGCCTGGCGGGCTATAGTCCATGGGGTTGCAAAGTCAGACATGACTGAGCGACTTTGATGTTTGCTTTCGTTTGGTGGAATGGAAGATTTGCAGGAATTTCCTGTCAGTCCAGTAGTTAGGACTCTGTGCTTTCTACTGAGAGTTCTGTCAGGGAGCCAGGATCCCGCATGCCACATGACATGGCCAGAAACCCCCAAAAAACAAAAGATGCAAAGGAAAAAGAAATGGAAGAAGGTTCTAGAGCTGTCAGCTCTGCCTGCAGGTTCTTCTTCCTCTCTCCCACTTTATCTTACCTGGCTGAGTAGTCAGGTGAGTGCTTCCTTCACCGTGTTTACTGCTTTGTCAGAAACATTCTGAAGCTCCCAACTTTCACTGCACTAAATCTGAATTCCCCCTTCTAAGGCTACAATAACATGGTCTCATCTTCCATTCTAAGTGGGGATTTTTAAAAAATGTAATTTCCCCCTAAACATATGCACATTTCTCCATTTTTGCCTTTGTTCATGTGTTCCAAATCCTCTTCATCCTCTATACCCAGTTTCAAGGGTCATCTTATAAATAACTGTCTTAGGCTCATAACAGTTTTAGACTCTGATCTCTTTCAATTCATGTATATATATATATATGTTTTTTTTTTACCACTTTATCTGTTACATTCAATTTAATTCTCAGTTATATCTTATTTTTATTTGCTATTTTACAACCTGAATGTCAGACCTATGATCATGTCTTTTATTACCAAGTTCCCATGTGTTATCCATACAAGTAGGTGTCATTAGACACTTTATTGGTGATTGATCTCCTGGCTGTTTCACATGAAGTAACTTTTATAAGCAGGCATGGGCATAAAGACATTGGATTTTAGTATGTTTCACTTCAGTGAGAGTGAATGCTATAGAAATATCCCATCTACAAAGTGGAGGTATATGCTCAATTATTTTCTGACAAAATTTGTTAATGAAGACTGATACATGAAATGAAACCTTAAGGATTTATTGAGTATTTATTTTATAAAATATAATTGACACAGTATGCAGTTTTCACTAAATGGGTTAATCCCTGACTTTTAAAGCATTTATGTACTAACTCCTAACTTACCTATTGGCAGTGATGTCTCTTTGTGGTCTTTTCATTAGATAGGTTGGTCTTCCTAAGCGATGATTTGCGATTTACTCTATGTGTTATTATTCACTTTTTATATCTACTTCAAAAAAGGACTACTACTAAAAACAGATCGTGAAAAACTAGTTAGCATGTAAGAGAATAAAGACAATATACTACTAAAATTTTAAGCTTGCATTGTTGGTCTCAGTATAGAACATCTTGTTTCCTAGGTAGACAGGTACTTAATCAAATGATAAGTGGAAAAAAGTGTCAACTAATTGCTTTTGTGACTAGA
Source organism: Budorcas taxicolor (assembly GCF_023091745.1). Taxonomy (NCBI): domain Eukaryota; kingdom Metazoa; phylum Chordata; class Mammalia; order Artiodactyla; family Bovidae; genus Budorcas; species Budorcas taxicolor. The sequence goes on from NC_068911.1 coordinate 77,063,291, forward strand.
TTCTCTATTCTTGACTCTGGTTCTCAAAGAGCAGTGCTTTGATGTGAAGTCAGTTGACCACTCTCAGTTACCTCATTTTGGAGTGAAGTCTAGCCCTCTGAAAAGATAAATTATTCTTTGGGGAGCAATACAGTTTACTAAGCTGTGTATGAGGTTGGGGGGTCAGGTGACCTGACTGTGTACAGATTGTAAAAGGCAAGTGTCAATTGACAGTGTGTTCTGTTCTCTAAACCAGCACTCAAAGACTAGTGGTTCACCTTGCAGCTCCATTCTTACACAACTGGTCTAACAGAAAAAGGTTTCATTGTTTGTTGGCTAGTTAAGCCTAACACTGGTTTGAAATGTTTAGATACTACTGCCACTTCAATATTGTCTCTAATGAATCTAGGGTGGCCTTGGAGGGCAGGAAAGAAGGGGTTAGGGAACCTCTGATATAGTTTCATTTCTGTGAATACCATTCTCTTTCTTTTCTCTTCTAAACTTTCCAAATGCTTCTGAGAATCATAACTTAAGTCTTGTCTATCATTTTGGTAAGACCATTATTCTTAACCAAAAGATCTCTCTAGAAGCCTCTAGCTCTGTGTATGTTTGTGTGTGTGTGTGTGTGTACACAGTCTCACGCACATTGATATGAAATTTATGAAGGAATGACTGAGGACTTTAAATTATAATAAATTTTCCAAACCATATTCAACAAATACAAATGCATAGTTTGCCTTTCAAGGGGCATTTGTCCTTCCTGTTTAGGAAGTACTTTATGCCCCATGCCACCTTCTGATTATCTTTAGTGTTGGCAGGGCTTCCCTTGTGGCTCTGCTGGTAAAGAATCTGCCTGCAATGTGAGATACCTGGGTTTGATCCCTAGGTTGGGAAGATCGCTGGAGAAGGGAAAGGCTACCCACTCCAGTATTCTGGCTTGGAAAATTCCATGGACTGTATAGGCCATGGGGTTGCAAAGAATTGGACATGACTGAGTGACTTTCACTCACTTAATTTTGGCATCATTTATCCCTCAGATAGGGCTTCCCTGATAGCTCAGTTGGTAAAGAATCCACCTGCAATGCAGGAGACCCCCATTCAATTCCTGGGTGGCGAAGATCCACTGGAGATGGGATAGGCTACCCACTCCAGTATTCTTGGGCTTCCCTTGTGGCTCAGCTGGTAAAGAATCTGCCTGCAATGCAGGAGACCTGGATTCGATCCCGGGGTTGGGAAGATCCCCTGGAGAAGGGAAAGGCTACCCACTCCAGTGTCCTGGCCTGGAGAATTCCATGGACTGTATATTCTATGGGGTCGCAAAGAGTCGGACACAAATGAGTGACTTTCACTTTCACATCCCTCAAATATATATATATATATATATATATATATATATATCCCTCGTGTGTATATATATATATATGTGTGTGTGTGATAAAATACATATATATGATAAAATATATCCCTTAAATATACATAGGAAGAAATATATATATGTATGTATGTGTGTGTGTATATGTATATATATATGATTTGAGAAAACAGCTTCATGTCACCTGGAGCCAAGCTTAGTAGATGAAAATGAGAACTGATCAAATGAAACGAATAATGTTTGGCTTCAAAAGAGTTGTAAATGTAAAATAAGATTGGTTTTCTTGTGTAGTTCATAACTAGACATATGTGTAATGTTGCGGTATATATAGGGCAGTATCACTCACACATTTCTCGCTGCTTTTCAGTTCCAGCCTTTGCTTTACATACCAACGAAACTTCAGGTGTGTTGTTGTATTGCTCATCGAAGTACCACTTTCAGAAGATTGTACTTGAAGGGTTTTTAAATAGCACTACAAAGACTGCTCTGCCATGCCACCGAAAAGCTCTCCCCTGTGTTAAGTGTACATTTAATCAACATTATGGCAGTTATAGCTCTTCTTGAAGTCCTTCACCCTCTGTTTTGTGGCAGGAACTTTGTCCAGGATAAAACTGTCATGAGTAGAGGTAATCTGAAATTCATTCTCCTTCTGTTTATGTCAGGATGAGTTGTGGGGATGGGTATGGATACCCATTTTTTTGATAATTGAGGGAATTACAGCTAAAATCTATTCTGAACCTCAAAGATAACTTGTTAGAATTTCCACCACTTAAAAATGTTGTGATGCTATTTCTCAGTCATTTCTTTGCACTATTTTAATAATCTCATTGGGCATATTAATGAGAAGTTGTTATGATGCTTAACGCCAAATTGAAAAAGTCCAAATTTGATGACTCTCAGATAGTTTTGTGTCCTTGATAAATTTTACATGTGATTTTTTTCTATAAAGCTGTTTTTTAAAAAAGAGTATTGTTGTCTTCATATGTTTTTATGAGTTCTTCACTTAGTAGTTTAAATCATATGTCTTTAACACAGTGCTACAAACTCATTGCTGGGAGAGTGACATTCTCCGTACATAGTCACAGTGAATCCCAGACTGTCAGGGAGCATACCCTGGTTTGGTTTCCCAGTTATCTGTTCAGTAGCATTGTATTTCATGTCTTTGGGAAAACTATTTGAAGAACTCAAATATACAAATTAAGCTTCCCTGATGGCTCAGACGGTAAAGCATCTGCCCGCAATGCGGGAGACCCGGGTTTGATTCCTGGGTAGGGAAGATCTCTGGAGAAATGGCAATCCACCCCAGCACTCTTGCCTGGAAAATCCCATGAACGGAGGAGCCTGATAGGCTACAGTCCATGGGGTCACGAAGAGTCGGACACGACTGAGCGACTTCACTTCACTTTAAGCTTTTACTTACTTCAGATAATCATACGGTTGGACCATTGGTACTGACCTAGAAGAAATGCAGGCTCAGCCTTCCTATTGATGAGTCTTGATGCTAAGAAAGCTAATATAACTTTAATCTGAAATCATAGGTCCCTACTGAGCAAGGTAGTAGATGTTCTGAACTCTTTATGGATCATGTCACTTTTGAAGTCACGGGTTTAGTCCTGGAGTGCCTATGCCAAACATGAATTTTATATAGAAGATGTTTTGGTGAAAAAAAGTAAATCATCTTAAAAAACTTGTTTCAAATTTAATGAAACAGAAAACTTGGGAAAACTTGGCTCGACAATAGGAAGAAATACCTCAGGGAAGATAAGGTAATTTTATAGTTTTTCCTTATTTGAAGAGCGTTTGCTGTATATAGAACTAGTAGACAGGTTCTGCATGCAGCACTAGAGGGTAGAAATTAACTTGGAAAATGATATTTCTGATTCTCAACTGAAAAAGTAACAAATTAGGCAAGATGGAGCACAGGGATGAGAGAGTCCATTCCCAAACCTGGTTAAGAATATGAAAGTGTATGTGGGTGCTTTGGGCATAGGACCTATGACTCTTACAATCTTACATGGACCCAACCTTCAAAAAGCTTATAGTACAGTAATCAAAATAAGCTTATTTGTAATTCTAACAGTAGAAAATAATGCTTTTATTAGATTGTGCTGATACAGTCCTGTGAGACATGGAGGAAAAAGAGATTAGTTTGAGTGGATGAACCATCAGTCTCTCCCTCTTAGAGCCTCAACCAGGGATGTGTGCTGATAACTAGACTGTATGCTTGAGAGAAACTTTAGAGAATGAACAAGGAGGGGAAAGATCTGAGGTTCAGTGGGTTAAATTCTACCACTGGGACTCGACCATGTTATAAAACTTCTGGGCCTCTGTATCCTCATCTAGAAAAAGAAAATTATAGTATCGGTCATGATTTAATAACAGAACTATCGTTAGGATCCATCTGGATAGTATTTGTAGAAGGTATTTTCAAAAACTCAAAAAAAAAAATGATGCAAATATTAGGGATTGCTATGACATAACATTTCATTTATCTTGCCTGACTATGTTTAGGCAAGTAAAGGTCAAATTTTTTCAACTTTTAGTAATCGCCTTATAGAGACTAAATAGCATTTCAAGATTAGAATGCCTGAATAATATGATGATTATAGGTCTCTTCATTCTCTGTGTTTGTGCGTGTGTGTGTGTGTGTGTGTGTGTGTGTACATGTATGTTTTCAGACAGCCATCATTATGATCCTATAACAACCATCTGTTGTAAAGGAAAACTCTTGAAGTGACAGTATTTACACACAGATTTACAGAGACACACACATTTCTTGCTAGTGGAAATTCTTTTCATTGATATTTTTAACATTTGGGGAAGCACAGGCTGTTGTCCTTGGAAATACCATAGAGACATGCTGATAGAATAATATAGGGGGAAAAGTCCTATTACATATAACTCTGTAGTTATATGGTTAGTATTTAATATTAGACAAATATGATGGAAAAAAATGTCAACTTTGATTTAAAAATTAGTTGGACCATAAAAATGACAGTATATTGTTTGATTAAAGCATATTCTCAAGGCCTTCCATAACTCCCTGTCCTTCTGATTCAGCGGTTCTCAACCTCGGCTACACAGTGGAATTACCTGGGGAGCTTTAGAATCCCAGTGCCCAGACTGCACCCCTAACCAATTAATTCAGAATCCCTAAGGGTGAGAACCAGTTATCAGTATTTTTAAAGCTCCCCAGGCAATTCCAATATGAACCCAGTTTGAGATCCACGTCCCCATATCTATTCGTAGTACCATATTGGATTTATAAACTGGAATGCTATTTTTCACTCTAGCTTTGCCTCCTTCATCCTATTTAATCTTACTGACTTCTGCAGATTCTCCCCTAGCTGTCTTGGTTTAACCCTTACCTTCCCCAGTAAAGCCAGCCTGGACAAGGCCTTTAAAGCTTCATACCTAGTTTTCTTCATCTAGTCCCTCCTAAATGGCATTACCAGACACTTTCAATAAGTCTTTCAAACAACAGTTTTGTCATTTCACTTAAGACCCTACACTGCTTTGGCATCCTGAAATCCAGGATCCTTTCTAACCAGACTTTATTTAAACAATGAATCCGCCAATTACTTCTATTTCCTATTGCAACATTTTACAATTGGGAAGGAATTGAAGGTTTAGGAAGATGAGTTGTAGAACTATTTTCTCTTGTAATCCTGAGATTATGTAGAGGAGCCTTGGCGCAGGCACCAGGGAGGGAGAGGCTAACAAGAGGCACGTCTGGGTTCACTGTTACCCCGACTCCAGCCCTTAAGGCAGCTGGGGCAGATCCATGCTGGTTCCTTCATACATTTGGGTCAGGCTTAAGATTTCATTAGAGCCAAACAGAGTAAAAAATAAATAAATAAACGAACAACTTTGAAAACCATGAAATCTGATCCTCTCATTTCATATGACTGGAAACTAAGGCTCAGAGAAGTAAAGTTGCTCAACCAAAGCCATACAGCTGAAATCTGCCCTTTGTTCCACCTAGTGTGATCTCTCCATGCTCTCTGAAAAATAAGAAGAGATATCGTCATACTAGCTCTTGACACAGGGGCTTGTACATACTGGTATTTGTCAAATACTTGTTGAATGAACGCTTGAATGAATGCTATTTTGCACTTTACTGTTTCTGTTCATGCTGTTACCATAAAAGCACCCCCTTTTAAAAAAAGATCCTTTTCATATATAAAAGCAAGCCTTCAAGGCATATCTCATCCTACTTCTGCCTCCAAGTCTTTCCTTACAGCCATGATTTGTAAAAGTAACTTACTGGGTTATATTTTAACCTTTTTAAAATACTGTCTTACTCTCTAATTATTTTCTGTGTCTGCTCTTCTCTGTAACAAGATTGAACATCTGTACCTTAAACTGTAAGATGTTTGCTGTATGCCCCTTTCCTGTTTGCTCCAGCATAATGAAAGTTGCTTAGTCGTGTCGGACTCTTTGCCACCCCAAGGATTTTCCAGGCCAGAATACTGGGGTGGGTAACCTTTCCCTTCTCCAGGGGATCATCCCAACCCAGGGATTGAATCCAGGTCTCCCGCACTGCAGGCAGATTCTTTACCAGCTGAGCCACAAGGGAAGCCCTCATCCAGCATCAGTTCAGGTCAGTTGTTCAGCCATGTCTGACTCTTTGTGACCCCATGGACTGCAGCACACCAGGCTTCCCTGTCCCATCACCAACTCTCAGAGCTTACTCAAACTCATGTCCATTGAGTTGGTGATGCCATCCAGCCATCTCTTCCTCTGTCATCCCCTTCTCCTCCCACATTCAATCTTTCCCAGCAGCAGGGTCTTTTCAAATAAGTCAGTTCTTCACATCAGGTGGCCAAATATTGGAGTTTCAGCTTCAGCGTCAGCCCTTCCAATGAATACTCAGGACTGATTTCCTTTAGAATGGACTGGTTGGATCTCCTTGCAGTCCAAGGGACTCTCAAGAGTCTTCTACAACATCACAGTTCAAAAGCATCAGTTCTTTGACACTCAGCTTTCTTTATAATCCACCTCTCACATTCATACATGACCACTGGAAAAACCAAAGCTTTGACTAGATGGACCCTTATTGCAAAGCAATGTCTTTGCTTTTTAACATGCTGTCTAGGTTCGTCATAACTTTCTTTCCAAGGACTAAGCGTCTTTCAATTTCATGGCTGTAGTCACCACCTGCAGTGATTTTGGAGCCCCCAAAATAGTCTGTCACTCCTCCAGCCTAGTCAGAGCTTAATACATCATGGTTGGGTTGGATTGCTGGATTTCCCTGAATCTATACTCTAGTTTCTATGCCCCTCATAGTCATAGCCACAGTGCTCGTACTCAGCCATGTCGGACTCTCCAGGCTCCTTTGTCTATGCAACTTTTCTAGGCAAGAATACTCGAGTGGGTTATCATTTTCTCGTCCAGGGGAATCTTCTCCACCCAGGGATTGAACCTGTGTGTCTTGCTTTCCCTACTATTAATGATAATAATTAAAACCCATTAGAATCTGATGTCTCAAAATATGAAGTCTGAACTTTTACTCAGCATAAGAAATGCCCTTTTCTTTAGGAATTGAACAAATGGAATTTTTATATCCACAAAATGCCTTTCCCATTAAAATAAACTCACATTCCTTTCGTTTTGACCTCTCTCTCTTGCGTTTTTCTTTTCCCCCCTTTTTAAGCAGAAAATTGCAACAGGAAAAGAAAGTAGATTAAATAATTTGTTGTCTGCCAGAATTTTTTTTTCCTGAGGTCACTAAGTACTCTCCGTCTTGGGCACTTAGCAGACTGGCCCTTAAGAGCAAGGCCAAACTGCAGCTTCATGGGAAAAAAATTGGGAAATGTCCAATCGAGTGTAAGCCAACTCACAGTTGCCTTCCTTGTTCAAAGCCACATTTCTGGCTGGATCAGCTGGAATTTTCTTTTGAAGAAAAGAGTGTTCCTGGCTTGGTTTCAGGTCCTTTTCTTCATAGCAGTCATTCTAGAATTCTCCACAGAGTTATTCATAAGCCAGTAGGAAAAGTGATTCTGTCATTTTCCCTGTAAAAGTATTCAAATGAATGTTGTATCCCTTATACATTTACACCTTTGATGACCGTCCCACTAAAAGTTCAGTTTATCTTCTTCCTTAGACCACTACTGTCTATTCAGTAAGATTCCATGACAAGCAGCTCAGGCATTTAGAATTCTTAGTATTATTTGCTTTAGGGTAGTAGCCTTTCCATTTTTTCACTGACATTTATGCACTATTTTATTCAACAACTATTTTTTGACCCCCACAGAGAAGCAACAAAATACTTAAGAAAATGGACTTGTATTTGAGCTCTTGAATTTACTTGATGTTTAAACATGGACACGTTGCTTACTTTCTCCAGATCTCAGTTTTATTATCTGTAAAGTGATGATAATAATAGCACTATTACTTAAAATCACTGTGGGGAATGTGTAATTTCTACGAGTATCTTAGCATAGTGACTGGCACCAGTTGTGTGTTCAAATATTGTGTCACTCTTATGGCACATACAAGTTCTCTACTAGACAGCCTGCTAAGTGTACCAGAACCAATAAGACGTATTCCTTGCTCCTAGGTAGCTCCAAGTCTAGTGAGGGAGACATCTAGGCAGATATAGTTCTACTATAGAAAATAAAAAGTGCCATAATCAAGTGGGGCTGCCCTGGTGGCTCCGATGGTAAAGAATCTGCCTGCAACGCAGGAGACCCAGGTTCGGTTCCTGGGTCAGGAAGACCTCTGGAGAAGGGAAGGGCAACCCACTCTAGTATTCTTGCCTGAAGAATTCCACAGAGGAGCCTGTAGAGCTATGGTCCATAGGGTCTCAGAGAGTCAGACAATGCTAAGTAACTTACACACACATACAGACAATACTGAGTAACTTACACACACACACACAATCAAGTTACGTGCAGTGAGCTAGGTGGGAGCCAAAAGAGGGAACATCTTACTCTAGGGGAAGAAGGAGTTGGGGAAAGCACGGAGAGGTGATGGTTTATCTGCATTTGACCAACATAGAGGCAGTTGCTAAGTGGTAGGGTATACGGTGAAATGAGAATGTGTAGCATGTAAGCATGTGCAAAGGGATAGAACATGAAGGAGAATGACATCACCTCCAAAGAGCAAGTCAGTTCCACACTTGTGGTGTGAGGGATGATGGGAGATGAGATTGGGCTCTTGGTGATGTAAGCCTGCTCCCTTGACTGTTGTTCCCCTACTTATTGCTAAAGAACTGAAACCACCCAGAAGGGGAATCCAGAGGAAATTCTACAGTGAGTGTGTGGTGCCATTACCACAATGACAAAACATAGCAAAAATCTCAAAAGGGGATGGAAAGACTGGTAGAAGGACAAAGAAGGTCAAGCAGTATGGGGAAGGAGACTCTTACTGGAGACTATTACACATTTGGATAGGTACACTCACTACTGCTTTGTTTTTATGCCTATGGAACCCCTGCTGCTGCTGCTGCTGCTAAGTCGCTCCTGCTTGGTCTCAAAATCAGACCATTTTAGGAAAGTGCTCTTGGAACTTTAGGAGCAAATTCCCTTTGGGGAAACTTGCTTTCCATGATACAAAGAGACCATGTAGTACAGTGGAATCATTCTGCTCTTTAGACTTAGAATATCTAGGACCTGGGATTGATTTTTCTGTTGACAAACTTTTTGACCTTTCCTAAGTATTGGGCATCAGACTTCTTTTGTGTCAAAGGAAGGGCATATACCAGACAATGTAGAAGTTGATTTCAGTTCTTAAGCTCTGTCGTTCAAAGTTTCTCAAATATACATTGTTTAAAAAAATAGCATGTTGGAACTTTTAGTGAATGTAGACATTGAGACAGATAATACAGGACAAATACTGTCTTTTTGTTAAGGACAAGTTCTGAGAAACTGAAGCAAAGAGGCATTTTAACAAGGGTGGGGAAATAGCCTTAAATTATATGCAGTGACAGTAAGGAACCAAGAAAAATTGAGCCTTTAAACCACCTTGCTCCTCATATACACACCCAGTAACACAGAAATGTTGGTCTGAAAAGATAAAACTATTATAGGAGGGTAGAAAGTTAGACTGGCTTCCCAGTTGGCACCAGTGGTAAAGAATTTGCCTGCCAATGCATGAGACAGACACAAGAGACATACATTCTATACCTATGTAGGGAAGGTGACCTGGAGAAGGAAATGGCAGTCCACTCCAGTATTCTTGCCTGGGAAATCCGGTGGACTAAGGAGCCTGGCAGGCTGTAGTTCATGAGGTCTCAGTTGGATGTGAGTGACCATACACACATGTAGAAAGTTAGACTATTATAAGGAAGGGCATAGATAAGACTAAAACTAGTACATTTTAAAAAGTAGGACCCACATGTTAGCTCAAACACTATATATTTTAATATTCTTTTATAACTCCCAGTCTTTATCCAAGGGCCACTAACCTATATTGTAAATTATACGGAGGTCACACACAGGGTAATTGACACTTTGTAGAATTTGAAAGCCATTCCTCCCTCCTTCCATTGAAATATATTTTCTTTGTCATGTATATACCCTGTGATACTGTGTTTATAAATACTTAATGTCTTACGAAGCTCAGTATTTAACTTCAATGTATTAGAATATACTAACAGTTCAGTTCTGTTCAGTCACTCAGTCCTGTCCAACTATTAGCAACCCCACGGACTTGCAGCATGCCTGGCCTCCCTGTCCATCACCAACTCCTGGAGGGTACCCAAACTCATGTCCATTGAGTCAGTGATGCCATCTAACCGTCTCATCCTCTCTTGTCCCCTTCTCCTCCTGCCATCAATCTTTCCCAGCATCAGGGTCTTTTCAAGTGAGTCAGCTCTTTGCATCAGGTGGCCAAAGTACTGGAGTTTCAGCTTCAACATCAGTCCTTCCAGTGAACATCCAGGACTGATCTCCTTTAGGATGAACTGGTTGGATCTCCTTGCAGTCCAAGGGACTCTCAAGAGTCTTCTCCAACACCACAGTTCAAAAGCATCATTCTTTGGCGCTCAGTTTCTTTATAGTCCAAATTTCACATCCATACATGACTCCTGGAAAAACCATAGACTTGACTAGACGGACCTTTGTTGACAAAGTAATATCTCTGTTTTTAATATGTTGTCTAGGTTAGTCATAACTTTCCTTCCAAGGAGTAACCAACCGTCTTTTAATTTCATGGCTGCAGTCACCATCTGCAGTGATTTTGGAGCCCCTGAAAATAAAGTCTGACACTGTTTCCACTGTTTCTACATCTATTTGCCATGAAGTGATGGGGCTGGATGCCATGATCTTAGTTTTCTGAATGTTGAGCTTTAGCCAACTTTTTCACTCTCCTCTTTCACTTTCATCAAGAGGCTCTTTAGTTCTTCTTCACTTTCTGCCATAAGGGTGGTGTCATCTGCATATCTGAGGTTATTGATATTTCTCCCGGCAATCTTGATTCCAGCTTGTGCTTCATCCAGCCCAGCGTTTCTCATGATGTATTCTGCATAGAAGCTAAATAAGCAGGGTGACAATATACAGCCTTGACGTACTCCTTTTCCTATTTGGAACCAGTCTGTTGTTCCATGTCCAGTTCTCACTGTCGCTTCCTGACCTGCATACAGATTTCTCAGGAGGCAGGTCAGGTGGTCTGGTATTCCCATCTCTTTCAGAATTTTCCACAGTTTGTTGTGATCCACACAGTCAAAGGCTTTGGCATAGTCAATAAAGCAGAAATAGATGTTTTTCTGGAACTCTCTTTCTTTTTCGATGATCCAGCGGATGTTGGCAATTTGATCTCTGGTTCTCCTGCCTATTCTATAACCAGCTTGAACATTTGGAAGTTTGCAGTTTACGTATTGCTGAAGTCTGGCTTGGGGAGTTTTGAACATTACTTTACTAGCATGTGAGATGAGTCCAATTGTGCGGTAGTTTCAGCATTCTTTGGGATTGGAATGAAAATTGACCTTTTCCAGTCCTGTGGCCACTGCTGAGTTTTCCCAGTTTGCTGGCATATTGAGCACAGGACTTTCACAGCATCATCTTTCAGGATTTGAAATAGTTCAACTGGAATTCCATCACCTCCACTAGCTTTGTTCATAGTGATGCTTCCTAAGGCCCACTTGACTTCACATTCCAGGATATCTGGCTCTAGGTGGGTTTTCACACCATCGTGATTATCTGGGTCATGAAGATCTTTTTTGTACAGTTTTTCTGTGTATTCTTGCCGCCTCTTCCTAATATCTTCTGCTTCTGTTAGGCCCATATCGTTTCTATCCTTTATTGTGCTCATCTTTGCATGAAATTTTCCCTTGATATTTCTAATTTTCTTGAAGAGATCTCTAGTGTTTTCCATTCTATTGTTTTCCTCTGTTTCTCTACTGATCACTGAGGAATGCTTTCTTATCTCCTTGCTATTCTTTGAAACTCTGCATTCAAATGGGTATATCTTTCCTTTTCTCCTTTGCTTTTGGCTTCCCTTCTTTTCACTGCTATTTGTAAGGCTTTCTCAGACAGCCTTTTTGCCTTTTTGCATTTCTTTTTCTTGGGGATGGTCTTGATCCCTGTCCCCTGTACGGTGTCACGAACCTCTGTCCATAGTTCATCTAGCACTCTGCCTATCAGATCTAGTCCCTTAAATCTATTTTTCACTTCCGCTGTATAATGGTAAAGGATTTGATTTCGGTCATACTTGAATGGTCTAGTGGTTTTCCCTACTTTCTTCAGTTTAAGTCTGAATTTGGCAATAAGGAGTTCATGATCTGAGCCACAGTCAGCTCCCTGTCTTGTTTTTGCTGACTGTATAGAGCTTCTCCATCTTTGGCTGCAAAGAATATAATCATCAATCTGATTTCGGGCAGTTACTGAATTGTTGTTTGCAATGGTGTAGAATAGCACAAGTGACTAAGTAGCCACAGTCTAATTTTTGAAGAACAGATTTTTCCAGACAGATTCAGTTTTCTTTCATGCTAAAAATGACAGGTCATGTATTATGTGTAGTAGATGGTGAGTTGGAATAAAATAATATGGTGTCTTAAATTTCACATGGTTCATCACTGAACTGGACATAAAATTTTGTTTTATTGTTGGGTTGATTTTTACTCACTAGGGAGTAGCTAGCATCCTTAAGTTGTCATCCATGATTTACTTACATTTTCACATCAGGTAGCCCAAGTATTGAAGTTTCAGCTTCAGTTATCAGTCCTTCCAGTGAATATTCAGGTCTGATTTCCTTTAGGATTGACTGGTTAGATCTCCTTGCAGTCCAAGGGACTTTCAAGAGTCTTCAGTACTTGGGCCACCTGATGGGAAGAACTGACTCATAGGAAAAGATCCTGATGCTGGGAAAGATTGAAGGTGGGAGGAGAAGGGGACAACAGGATGAGATGGTTGGATGGGATCACTGACTCGATGGACATGAGTTTGAGTAAGCTCTGTGAGTTGGTGATGGACAGGGAAGCCTGGTGTCCTGAAGTCCCTGGGGTTGCAAAGAGTTGGACACAACTGAGTGACTGAAGTGACTGACTGACTGACTTACATTTAGGAAATTATCCCAAGGACATTGTCCATGGGCTTCCCTGGTGGCTCAGACAGTAAAGAAGGTGCCTGCAGTGCAGGAGGACCCGAATTTGATCCTTGGGTCAGGAAGACCCCCTGGAGAAGTGAATGGCAACCCACTCCAGTATTCTTGCCTGGAGACTTCCACGGACAGAGGAGCCTGGTAGGCTACAGTCCATGGGGTCACAAAGAGTCAGCCACGACTCAGCAACTAGCACACACACACACACAGTAAAGTATGCCAAGAACATAGTCCATAGTCCAGAAGGACTGGTGTTATTTGTAAAGATCTCTGTCAAGGTATGCTTACCAGGCTTTTGAGTGAAGTTCTCTATCTTTGATCTTGAAATTAATTTTATACTTGTTTTCTCAACTATTGGCACTCAATTGTAAATTTGCTCCACTACGGTGATTCCAATTAATCATCAGTTAACAAGAAAGTGTGAAAAGCTCTCAGAGTCTGCTGCTGCTGCTAAGGTGCTTCAGTCGTGTCCGACTCTGTGCGACCCCATAGACGGCAGCCCACCAGGCTCCCCCGTCCCTGGGATTCTCCAGGTAAGAACACTGGAGTGGGTTGCCATTTCTTTCTCCAGTGCATGAAAGTGAAAAGTGACAGTGAAGTTGCTCAGTCGTGTCCGATTCTTCGCGACCCCATGGACTGCAGCCTACCAGGCTCCTCCATCCATTGATTTTCCAGGCAAGAGTACTGGAGTGGGGTGCCAGTGCCTTCTCCTCTCACAGTCTAGAGGAGCTTAGGAAGACATGAAGACTAAAAGCAATATGTTATTCTGAATGCAATTCTGGGACAGAAAAGGAACACTGAGTAAAAACTAAAGGAACCTGAATAAAGTACAGACGTTAATTGATTATAATGTATCAGTATTGGTTCATTGGTTGTGACAAATCTACCACATTAAACTAATGTCAGATATTAAACATATAAGAAATTAGGTGTTGGGTGTACAGGAACTCTGTATATTTGCACCTTTTCTCTGAATCAAATATCTAAAATAGCCAATTCTCCCATCCTCTGCCCCCCACCCAAAACTTACTCAGTACATTTTGCATCTTATGTCTTCGCATATCTAAGAAAAATAAGAAATATAGAAAAGAAACAGGAAAAGTAGAAGATGAGGGAGAGTAAAAATGTCTCAGGGAGTTAAACTTATCTGGCTTAATAAAGAGAACAGTGTGTGTACATGTGTGTGTGTGTGGGGGGGGGGGGAGTTCCAAAAGTTGTTTCTTATTTTATAAAAGGTGTTCACAGATATATCACTGAATAGAAGACAAAAGGAAACAAAATTATATAGAGAGTTTAATTTAGATAAATAGTTTTTTAAATAAAAAGTTGATTTTAAATCAAAATAGCTTGATAAAAAGCAAGCATATATGGGAAACTTTCTTAAAAGCTAAGGATTATGTCTTGCACTGTTCTGTATAGTAGTTACTGGTCACATGTTGCTACTTAAATACAGCTTGTAAAATAAAGATTCAGGCTCCTCATTTGCTGTATCCATATTTCAAATGCTCAGTAGACACATGTGGTTACCATATTGGACACTTCCATTCACATACAGTATGATTTAAGGTAAGCAGGACTTGAGAGGAAAGTGAGAAAATCAGGATTACAGTTTGGTGCTTAATGGATGCATTCATCCATTCATTCCTTATCATATAAAGTACTTCCTATATGCCAGACAATAATAATAATGTTTTTAATAATATGTTAATATATTAAATGTTAGCTATGTAAGCAGATACTATTTGACCACATTACATGTATTACTCATTTAATTATCCAGCACTTTATCAGATGGATAGTATCATTATTTTCATGTTAACAGGTAAAGAGACTGAGGCTCAGATAGAGTAAAACAGCTTTTTCATGGTCGCCCACCGAGTAATTGCTAGCATTAGGCCCTTGTGCTCCAAGCCAGATCTGTCTGACTCCAGACTCCAAGTTCTTAATTGCTGTGCTTTATTGCCACTACTCTAAACTGTGCAGGGTCTTGAAAATACAATGAAGAACAATGAACACCATCCCTGCCCCAGCGAGCATATGGTTTTAACCAATCTGAGTTTCAGTTTCCTCCTCCTTGCAGGCTGGGATAAGTTATGGCACAGTGTGGTTTTGTTGCTAGATCTTTTTATAAATCCCAGGCAATTATATGTAGGCTTTAATGAAATTAGTACATGTAACTGGCAATGTGATTTCTCAACATCTTTTCTCCTTGGGAAAGACATAGTAATCGTGGAGAGTTCACCGAACTTGCGCTCATGCACTAAAATCTTTGGGAAAGGCACTGACTAGGATAAGATGAAGACAAAAAAAATGGACTGTGTTTATATTCTGGGCTTAAAAATTCCCCTTGTTCAGAGGAGAATCAGCTGTCAGGTTCAACTTACTACAGGAAACAGTAGAAATGAAGTCTGTTTCTGTAGCTCTGTCCCCTTGGGGACCCAGTGTCTCACAACAAGTACACTTCTATTTGAAGAAAGCCTTAAGTGAATCCCACATCCCAAGGTAGATGTTTATTTACACTTTGCAGATCGAGTTCCATGGTGCCATATTTAGGGCAAGTTAATTCTAAGACTGCCTACCTCCATCACTTTGAAATAAGGAACTTCATTTTATTTTGAATACTCTTTCCCTATCATAAGCTATTTAATTCCTGTCCTCCCACAAACATTTATGTTTTCTAACCAGAAACTCTAAGCAGTTACGTGTTAGCATTAAAAATATATCAGTAATGTAATATGTAACTTTGTGGTCCCCTATTGTACTTCATTATATTTTTTCCCCCTCTTTGGAAAGATACACAAATCACAGTTTATAGAAATTAAGGTAGAATAAATCCCATAGCCAGGGAGATGTGCAGAGTGGGAGAGGCTGAAATAGCTTACAGTTTCCCCAAAATATGTGATTAGTACAAAGATACTAAGCTGAAGGGTCTGCACCCAAGAGACAAGCCATATAATTATTTGACTCTATTACTAATGGAAGAGTGTAAACATAACTCTACACATCAGTATTACTTTTCGTTACTGTTGTCATGATTGTTTTAGTTGTTTTGTTATGCTGGCAGAAGCATGGAAACAAAACAGTGACCACAACACAGGATTTTTTCTTGAATTTCCATGAGGCCATATATAGATGCTTAATCAACCCCATGTATTTGTGAAGCACCTATTGTGTGTAAGACACTTACTAAACCCCTCTAGAAGCTTACAGTCTAATTAGAGAGATGTAGGATATACACTCAAAGATAAGTAAGGCATTCAAACCTTTCTCATAGATTCTTAGTAGGGGCACTTCATTCTATAAACATGTGTCCCAAGCTCCTGCTCTAGTGCCTTGGCTTTCTGAAGGTTATCATAGAACCAGAGATGTGAAAATTTGCATAATAAGTCTTGGCGGGCAGATTAAGGATTCTCCTCTTTAACAAAGCTAATCAGGCAGAACTTTAAAAAAAAAATGTTACATTAGAACCACTGAAATAACTTCTATCTCTTTGTAATTTTTTTTTTTTAAATTCTACATTATGATTGAAGAGTGAAGGAAAAAAAAGGAGAGAGGGAGATAACTCTGACCTGAGAACTAGCACAATAGATCTTAAGGAACTTCAAAGTAAAACAATTATCTCTGTAACACGGGTGATTTGGAATCTCTTTGTTAGCCATTTATGACTGATGTGTAATACTTTGACATTAATTTAGACACTGGCATTCCTAGAATCTTGCCATACTGCCAGGATATTTCTGTCTCAATAATATATTGATTATATTATTGTAATGAGTTGGCCAGTGACTCATAGTTACAAAGAAATTATACTAAATTTATCTGAGGGAAGTAATGATGAAAACTTCAGAATTATTATATGCATGTCTCATATCCTTGTCATATTAACACTCACCTATTGTGTGACTTGACATTAGCCTATGCTTTTTAATGTGAATCAGAAGCTGTGAGTAATTCATTGATGTTATATAGTACTTAATACATTGATGTGGTGCTTAAAACATAGTAAAAATCCTCTTCAGCTATTAAAAGACCACAGGAAAATTTAGATACATGAAATTTTCATTCTTGGTTGCTGTCCTAAAAATGCATTTAAAACTATGTGGCCACTTTTGGCAGTTGCCTTTTGGTTGTTTGTATGTGGACCCTGATGAGTAGACAGGTGAGAGGTAACTGTGAATATGTTATAAATTATCAGTTTGTTCTTAAATCATGAGGCAGACACTGGAACAGTTTGTCAGGAGGTATCCACCATAGAGCTCTGAGTTCAGATTATACATGTTGCCAAGACTAAATGCTTGTTTGGGACGTACTCATGGTCAAAGCCAACTTTTTCACTCTCCTCTTTCACTTTCATGAAGAGGTTCTTTAGTTCTTCTTTGCTTTCTGCGAAAAGGGTGCTACTATCTGCATATCTGAAGTTATTGATATTTCTCCCGGCAGTCTTGATTCCAGCTTGTACTTCATCCAGCCCAGCGTTTCTCATGATGTACTCTGCATAGAAGTTAAATAAGCAGGGTGACAATATACAATCTTGATGTCCTCCTTTCCCTGTTTGGAACCAGTCTGTTGGTCCATGTCCAGTTCTCACTGTTTCTTCCTGACCTGCATACAGATTTCTCAGGAGGCAGGTCAGGTGGTCTGGTATTCCCATCTCTTACAGAATTTTCCATAGTTTGTTGGGATCCACACAGTCAAAGGCTTTGGCATAGTCAATAAAGCAGAAATAAATGTTTTTCTGGAACTCTCTTGCTTTTTTGTTGATCCAGCAGATGTTGGCAATTTGATCTCTAGTTCCTCTGCCTTTTCTATTACCACCTATAACCACCTTGAACATCTGGAAGTTCATGGCTTCATGTTGAAGCCTGGCTTGGAGAATTTTGAGCATTACTTTGCTAGTGTGTGAGATGCGTGCAATTGTGCAGAGGTTTGAGCATCCTTTGGCATTGCTTTTCTTTGGATTGGAATGAAAACTGACCTTTTCCAGTCCTGTGGCCACTGCTGAGTTTTCCCAGTTTGCTGGCATATTGAGTGCAGCACTTTCACAGCATCATCTTTTAGGATATGAAATAGCTCTACTGGAATTCCATCACCTCCACTTCTTGCTCCACTTTGTTCGTAGTGATGCTTCCTAAGGCCCACTTGACTTCACATTCCAGGATGTCTGGCTCTAGGTGAGTGATCACACCATCATGATTTTCTGGGTCATGAAGATCTTTTTTGTATAGTTCTTCTGTGTATTCTTGCCACCTCTTCTTAATATCATCTGCTTCTGTTAGGTCCATACCATTTCTGGCCTTTATTGTTGCTCTTGCATGAAGTGTTCTCTTGGTATCTCTCATTTTCTTGAAGAGATCTCTAGTGTTTCCCATCTATTGTTTTCCTCTATTTCTTTGCATTGATCACTGAGGAAGGCTTTCTTATCTCTTCTTGCTGTTCTTTGGAACTCTGCATTTTTCCTTTGCCTTCCACTTCTCTTCACAGCTATGTGTAAGGCCTCCTCAGACAACCATTTTCCCTTTTTGCATTTCTTTTTCTTGGGGATGGTCTCAATCCCTGCCTTCTGCACAGTGTCAGGAAACTCTGTCCATAGTTCATCAGGCACTCTGTCTATGAGATCTAATCCCTTAAATCTAGTTCTCACTTCCACTGTATAATCATAAGGGTTTTGATTTAGGTCCTACCTGAATGGTCTAGTGGTTTTCCCTACTTTCTTCAATTTAAGTCTGAATTTGGCAATAAGTAGTTCATGACCTGAGCCACAATCAGCTCCCAGTCTTGTTTTTGCTGACTGTATAGAGCTTCTCCATCTTTGGCTGCAAAGAATATAATCAGTCTGATTTCAGTATTGCCCATCTGTGATGACCATGTGTAGAGTCTTCTCTTGTGCTGATAGAAGAGGGTGTTTGCTATGACCAGTGTGTTCTCTTGGCAAAACTCTGTTAGCCTTTGCCCTGCTTCATTCTGTGCTCCAAGGTCAAATTTCCCTGTTACTCCTTGTATTTCTTGACTTCATACTTTTGCATTCCAGTGCCCTATAATGAAAAGGACATCTATTTTGGTATTAGTTCTAGAAGATTGTGTAGGTCTTCATAGACCCGTTCAACTTCAGCTTCTTCAGCATTACTGGTTGGGGCATAGATTTGGATTACTGTGATATTGAATGGTTTACCTCGGAAACAGAGATCATTCAATTATTTTTGAAATTGGATCCAAGTATTTTGGACTCTTGTTTACTATGATGGCTACTCCATTTCTTCTAAGGGATTCTTGCCCACACTAGTAGATATAATGGTCATCTGAGTTAAAGTCACCCATTCCAGTCCATTTTAGTTTGCTTTACTTTTGGGGGGGCTCCAAAATTACTACATATGGTGACTGAAGCCCTGAAATTAAAAGACGCTTGCTCCTTGGAATAAAAGTTATGACCAACCTAGACAGCTATTAATAAGCAGCGATATTACTTTGCCAATAAAGGTCCATCTAAGTCAGAGCTTTGGTTTTTCCAGTAGTCATGTTTGGAAATGAGAGTTGAACTATAAAGATAGCTGAATTCCAAAGAATTGATGCTTTTGAACTGTGGTGTTGGAGAAGACTCTTGAGACTCCTTTGGACTGCAAGGAGATCCAACCAGTCTACCCTAAAGGAAATCAGTCCTGAATATTCATTGGAAGGACTGATGCTGAAGCTGAAACTCCAATACTTTGGCCACCCAATGTGAAGAACTGACTCATTTGAAAAGCCCCTGATGCTGGGAAAGACTGAAGGTGGGAGGAGAAGGGGACGACAGTGGATGAGATGTTTAGATGACATCACCAACTCAATGGACATGAATTTGAGTAAGCTCTGGGAATTAGTGATGGACAGGGAGGCCTGGTGTGCTGCAGTCCATGAGGTCGCAGAGTCGGACATGACTGAGCAACTGAACTCAACATGGTCAAAAGTTCCTTTTCTGCGTGTTTTGTTTGTTACTGTCTATAGTGTGTAGCACCTCTGATAGCTCTGCCCTGTATCTTACGTGGCACCTACAACATGCATGATCTGTTCAACCCCTTTAAATAATTAGTATGCTCTGGAGGTTGACTTCTTTTGTTTGCCCCCTTTTTTTTTTTTTTTTTTTTGGCATTCTCCTACCCATAAACCCTTCACCTGTGCTACACTTGGAACATCTGCTGATTGCTAAAGTTAGAAAAATTTGTGACAGCAGTTAACAAGTTTACATGCCACACCTTCACTCACAGAGAAGGGGCACCCTGCATCTCCAGGCCATCCCAGGCTGGTGCCATGCCTTGTAAAATACTGTTTGCCCAGTCATGCCAGCTGGGTAGATAATGTGAGTCATCATGTGATCTCACAGTTCCTATTCCAGTCTGTTCTTGATGTTATGGTTGGTTAAGTATTCCTGATGAACCTATCATGTTCCTAAAATAAACCAATAGTATTCTTTCTCCAAAAAAAAAAAGGAAAAAATCTCTACCACAGATGACGGTCATGTTATAAAGGCCGAAATCCTTTTCTCTTTTCCAAGTTTGGTTCACTGTATTATGCATCTACATTGTGTTTAGTGTATTTTGAGGAGGATATCAGTTACTGAAAATGCTTTGTTTATAAAAGATAAACATTCATGATAGCATCATTACACTATATATTTGCCACTGAGTTGAATAAGGTTTAATTATTTTGTGTAATTAAGGAATTTGTTTTTATGGGATTTGTTCTGTTTTGGTTTGTTTGCTTCTAAACAGTCAAGACCTTAATTTAAAAAAATCATCTTACTCTGTTCTAACCTAAAGTTGCCAGCTGACATTGTTAAACACTGCATCGACTGTTAACATGGCATCATTTTAATATTTGACATAATCCTTTGTGTCAGCTGACATTTAAAAGGGATCACATTTATTTTAATATCTTTATAAAATTATTGTAGTGCACCCAAGCAGATCACTCTAGTTTTACTAAAATCAAGCTTTTCTGTCCATCAGGGTTACCTTTTTGCACATCTTTCATTTCAGTTCAGTCGCTCAGTCGTGTCTGACTCTTTGTGACCTCATGAATTGCAGCACACCAGGCCTCCCTGTCCATCACCAACTCCCAGAGTTCACTCAGACTTACGTCCATCGAGTCAGTGATGCCATCCAGCCATCTCATCCTCTGTCGTCCCGTTCTCCTCCTGCCCCCAATCCTTCCCAGCATCAGAGTCTTTTCCAATGAGTCAACTCTTCACATGAGGTGGCCAAAGTACTGGAGTTTAAGCTTTAGCATCATTCCTTCCAAAGAAATCCCAGGGCTGGTCTCCTTCAGAATGGATGGGTTGGATCTCCTTGCAGTCCAAGGGACTCTCAAGACACCACAGTTCAAAAGCATCAGTTCTTCAGCGCAGCCTTCTTCACAGTCCAACTCTCACATCCATACATGACTACTGGAAAAACTATAGCCTTGACTAGACGGACCTTATCTTTCTAATAGAAGAATATAAGTCTTTGATAATAATTACTGTTTTTACTTAGATTTTCAATTAATGTACAAACCATTTGAACACCCTTTGCTCCCTGTAAAAAAGTAGATATCAATACTTCCTTCAGCAAACACTAGAAGGGTATGAATAGGTATTTATCTTTTCTTTTATTAAATCATTCATATTTGTGTTACAAAGATAACCATTTTTAATCCAAAACCCTGAGTATTTAGAAGAGAATTTGTCCCTAGGAAAGTAGACTTTAATATGCATTAGTTTTGTTTCTTTGAGAGTTTGCTCAGCAGATTAGATTTTTGAAATCTTTGTCATCTCTGAAAGAAAACCACAGGAATAACTTGAGATGTAGTATCCATAAAAGGAAGTAGCCTTATTCAGTCTTACTATGACTGACAAGGTTGGTTATAGAATGTGCCATTTCATTTTATCTTCAATCTACAAATTTTAAAATGAAATTTTCTTTTTAAATTCATAATTATAACAATTGGAGATTCATTCACACAATCATTGCCCTTATTTCTTGGTTTCTAAAAGTGAAAGTATTTTGTTGTTATCAGGTGTATGGATTTATAAGAGTAAGTGAAAGTCACTCAGTGGTGTCTGACTCTTTCCGACCCCATGGACTACATAGTCCATGGAATTCTCCAGGCCAGAATACTGATGTGGGTAGCTGTTCTCTTCTCCAGGGGCTCTTCCTAACCCAGGGATCAAACTCAGGTCTCCTTCATTGCAGGTGGATTCTTTACCAGCTGAACTTCAAGGGAAGCCCCATGGATTTATAAGAGAATGTACCCCCAAAATGTGAGGGAAAAAAATGACAATTATATTTCAAGTGATTTTTGACCAAATAGTTTTTCAGTTTAGAAATATAGATAAATAGAAGTAGTACTTAAATTGATTAGTACAAGAGATGCCTTTTCTTTCCTTTAATATGTATTAGGAGGTTTGTTAACTATGCTGCTAGGAAATTCTTTCTGAAACCGGTCTTAAATTTCATCTACGTTTTACCCAGTTTTAAGCCTTGCTTCAAATAGAAATAGAAAGTAATGGTTTTTTTTTAATCACTGTGTAATATTGTTTTATGGTTGCTTATGAAAAGCTGGGATACTGCTTGTATAAGGCTTCATTCCTATCTACTTTTAGACTGTTCATCAGCCAACCAGTGTCCTTGGATTTTGCTAATTAAACATATTTCCTTACTTGACCTTTCAGTGAAGTTTGACAAAGTTAACCACTGCCTCCTTGTTTTATACATTGATTCTTCTTACGGTTGACCGTGATCTTCTGGTTTTCTTCCTAGCTTAGTAGTATGTCCTTCTCATTATCCTTTATTGATTCATCTTCAGTTTGAAATCTACATGTTGGAGTGTCTCCCAGGGCTTGGCCCTTCTTTTTAACCTACATACTCTGTACATGATTTCATTCAGCCTCATTGTGTTTTTAAATACCATTTTCAGGGAGCTGATGGCTCTCCAAGTATTTCTCTTTCGTCATGATGCCCTTGGAAAACCAGATTTCTGAATCTAACTGCCAACTGGGCATTTCTACTTAGATGTCCTGTAGATATCTACAAATTGAAGAACCCAAATGGGTAACTTTCTTGTCTAGCCAAATTTGCACCTCTCCCAGGTTTCCCTAACAAAGTATATAGCACCGTTTACTTGTTTGCTAAAACTAAAACCCTCTGAGCTACTCCTAATTGCTTTCTTTTCCTCAGTTTGAATGCTGATCATCATTACAATAGCTGTTCTCTTGGCAAAGCATATGGGACAGTTCTTGTCATACAGGGTTAGAAGAAGCCTTTCCCCACCATGCAAACCAATGTGCGTGATTTGGTCATGTTCTATTCTATCATATCAGTTTAGTTCTCTGAATACATCTTACCTCAATCAGTCATTTTCCTTTTTTGTTAACTTGTTTATTTTTCTATTTCCTGTGTTATTTGTGGAGGTTTTGTTGTTGTTTCTTTCTCAGAACTCTGTGAGACATTTTGTAAAGTGGTTGTTGAGTTAATGACTGTTAGCTGGTTTGTTTGTTCATTCATAGTCATAAACACATCCTGAGGACCATTCATGTTCTAGGCATTATGTTAAGGACATAGCATGAACTAAAATGCAATTCTTGCCCTCAAGGGTTTCACAGTTTAGGGGTGGAGAGAGCTACACAAATGAACAATTTCAGTACACTGTGATGAATGCAACAGTGTAAGCCTGTCCAAAGTACAGAAGCAGCTTAGAATAAGATGTGGTTAACTCTATGAGAGGGTATGGAGTTGGAGGGATCCCAGTGAAGGGAGAAGGATTTACTCCTTAAAACTCAAGGATTTACTTGTTTTAAAACATGGACTTTTCAAGTAAATGATGGGAAAAGAATAGGGATTTCCAGACTGAGATGCTCGCATATGTCAAGGCACAGTGGTATGCAGTAACTGGGAAATATGTCTCAGCATATGTTCTTGCTCAAACATGGAATGTATGTGGATAACAAAGGGAGTCTAACTGGAAAGGCAGCCAGAGGCAGAAAGGGCCGGATTTTTCCTACTAGGAAGCTTAGTCTTTATCCTGTGGGTCAACTGACGAATTTTGACATTTTTTAAAGTAGGTAATAAATATGTTTACATTTTAATTTTAAAAATATATGTTCTTTATAGGAATGGTGTGGGGGAAGAATTCAGAGGCAAGTAAACCAGTCTAGAGGGCAGAGGTAAGACAAGAGATAAGGCTTGAATGATGCAAATATGTTGGGGCTGAAGCAAAAAATATAGAAATAGAGAAAGAAGTCTCAGGTGAATGAAAAGTGCTTCAGAGTGGGATTGAAGGGGAGAAGATGAAGCCAGGGTTTCTTTCTCTGTATACTGGGCCTCTCCAGCAACACTAACCAAAAAGAAGGTACAGAAAGGAGAACAGATTAATATAGGAGTACTTTTTATTTGATAACTACAATGTATATTGAATGACCAAATAGAGAGAGACAGGGAGAGTGTGTCACTGTGCTTCGAACTCTTTCTTAAATGAATTTAGATTTAGATTTCTCAAGCTGAAGAATTTACAGAAAACCCTCTGCTGTGTAAAAATAATCAGAATTTGTTTTGAAACCCCTAAGTCTAGTCCTAATTTTGCCAGTAGCTAACTCTGTGATTCGACTGAGCAACTTCACTTTCACTTTTCACTTTCATGCATTGGAGAAGGAAATGGCAAGCCGCTCCAGTGTTCTTGCCTGGAGAATCCCAGGGATGGTGGGAGCCTGTGGGCTGCCGTCTGTGAGGTCACACAGAGTCGGACACGACTGAAGCGACTTAGCAGCAGCAGCAACTCTGTGATTGTAGCATTTCTCCATGTTTTTTTGTTTGTGTTGCAATAAGCATTGAAACCTAGAACTCCTGACTTCTGATACACCTTCCTGACCTACCACTCAATGTAACCATCCACATTATCCCCAGTCTTGACTCGCCTGTGGTCTTGAAAACCCATATAACTGGGCAGTTGGAGGAGCCAGCTTCTCCTTCGCTGACTTGTCTTTCCAGTGTATAACTCTGTTGGGCATAGGGTTATGCTGAGAAACGAGGAAGAGAGAAAATCAGTGCTCTCTCTCTCTGGTCCTCAAGGGATTCAGCGTGAGTTAATGTAGCCCTTGGTGACTTGGGATTTGCTTGAGAGAGACTCTGCCCTTTATTCCTTCCTGTTCACATTCTTTCTACTACACTCAAGTTTCAAAACCAGACCCAGATGTAGTGATGTGTGATTATAAGGGAAGAGGGTCAGCTTCAGTTCTGACATATATTTGCACATCCTGGGGTTTTAAACAAATACAATGAGTGTTCATTGCTGATTCATGTTTTGCTTTTGGTCCCTAGATCCTTTTCTGCTGCAGTCACGTGGCATGCACCATGGTGGCTCTCATCGCAGAATGCATTCTGGGTTCTCCTAAATCCTAAAGCACTTTGTAAAAATAAAACCATAGGTCTCATTTTTCTGATGAAGAGAGCAAGGCATAGAGAGGTTTTACAAAGTGATACAACAAATAAAGGGGGAAAAAGAATCCAGGATCATTTTTTTTTTCACTCTCCATTAAATGATACTCTCTCATGCTTTTCTGTTGTCAAAAGCCCTCTCTACATTCTGTATTGTTAGGTCATCATTTCCTATAGTTTGCACAATACGGTGTATTATGGATTGCTCACAAAGCAGCAGATATGAATTCTTTATAATGGATTTATTCTTTTCAATTTTTTGTCATCTTTGGGCTTAATAGAAATAGTTCAGCATGTTATATTGTGTGATCTGTTCCTAAATAGATAAAAGATTTCTGTGTTTTGAAGGAAACACTTATATTGGTTAATTTGCTGCATTGCCTGCAGGAATGTTAGTCTGTAGGAGGGAAACAACTGCTTCCTGACAAGATTTTCTTTAACTCT
Organism: Budorcas taxicolor; assembly: GCF_023091745.1. Classification (NCBI taxonomy): domain Eukaryota; kingdom Metazoa; phylum Chordata; class Mammalia; order Artiodactyla; family Bovidae; genus Budorcas; species Budorcas taxicolor. The sequence continues at coordinate 77,089,067 of NC_068911.1, forward strand.
GCTAGAAACTCTTATTTTCACAGTAAAATAAAGAGAAGTAATCCATAAACAATTAAAGAACGATACCTTCAGGAATGTTTACCATCCCTCAGCCGGCACATCTAAGAATGTGAACCACAAAGATGGCTTTTCTGACAGGAAGAAAGGCTCTTTCTTAATTCCCTTCCCAGCTTGTAAACCATGACACCATGGATGGAGGGAGCACGCAAATGTGAGCACAGACATTTTCTCCCCGGATAGAAAGTTCCCTGCCTGCTCTTTGGAGAGCAACTAGTCTAACTATAATAGAAAGAGAGTGTGTTTTCCTTAAAGAAATTAAACACCACTGTCCACAATGTGCAAAAGACTGTGAAATTGAAAGTGTGTCCCTGGAGTGGATAAAAAAAAATAATAACAATAATAAATGGCAACTCAAAACAGACCACTGGCAAATAATCCATTATCTTCTGAATTACTATATAAAACTACTGTTCATTTTGCCAGCCCGATGGGGAAACAGCTCCTACATAAGAGGCAGTCAGTTTAGAAGTGGGAGTTGTTTTCCGTTTCACTTCCAGGGTATCTTTCGGTAAACATCCACTGTCCGGCATACTGATATGATGCAATGTTAAAAGCTCATGTGATTGGTTTGCAGAATTTGAGTTGAATGTGTTTGGCTTCCAGATAGATTTAGAGCTGGTTTAAGCATAGGAAATAGGAAAAGGAATAATATTTTACTATTGGCTGCTCATATAGATAAAAATGGGTAGAAATTTAGACTGTTTTGGAAGGACACCTATGAACAATAAATGCTAATGGCTGGCTGGCTGGGGTTTTGTGTAGTGAAATTTTAAGTGAACCATAAAATGTAGGGGTTTAATAAATAATACACATTTCTGATAACTTTCCAGAAATGTGGGCCCATGAAAATATACAAAATTATCCTGCATCTCTCTAACAGAAGAGTATCATAGATGAAGCAGTTTTGAAAACCCATTGAAGGAAAGACTACAAAGGAAGGAAATATTGTAATAGAGACATCTTCAATTCTCGTTGTCTTTGCTACTTTTTTTAAACGGGGAGGAGAACTTTCTCAAAATCTGACCAGAGTTTAAGTCCCCTTAATACAAATCACAAGGGATCCATTCCTTTAATTAATAAGACCCACTTCCCCCAATCCCAGGTAGTCAGTCCTAGTTACACCCAGCCTGTCCCCTACCACACAGAGACCCACATGCACATGTGTGTAATTACAGATGAGGACATAAATGCTAATTGCCCATAGACAGACAACTAACAAATGGTAGTACTGGGGTTTATCAAGTCATGCTTAGTCATTAAACTGTCTTTTCTTTGACTCCTAAGTCACGTGTCTATAGGCCACAGAGTAAACTATCTTTTGTTTGCTGACATTTGAAATTCAGAATAGTTCATCAACAGCTTGTTAGCTTATTCTATGATAACATACTCAGTCTTCATCTGTTCTCCAGCCATTTTAAAAAGTTTTTTTTTTCTTAATATATACTCATGGTTTGACTTACCTGGTGGCTCAGACAGTAAAGCGTCTGCCTACAATGCGGGAGACCCGGGTTCAATCCCTGGATCGGGAAAATCCTCTGGAGAAGGAAATGGCAACCCACTCCAGTACTCTTGCCTGGAAAATCCCATGGATGGAAGAGCCTGGTAGGCTACAGTGCATGGGGTCATAAAGAGTCGGACACGACTGAGTAACTTCACTTCACTTCTACACTCATGGTTTAAAAAGAAGAAAAATAAGAAATTCAAACCACACAAAGGCGTATACAGTAAAAGTAAATCTAATCCTACCCTGCCCTGGGGTATCCCACCTCAAGGGGTACACACTTTCCCAGTACTGTCCTAGGTCAAAGATTGCTTGTGTATGCAAATGGTCATGTATATATCATCCTCCACTTTCCCAGCTTACATAGATGGTAACACACTATACAACAGAGTTCTGCTTGTTGCTGTTTTCCACTCCAGCTGTTAGCAAAATCTCAGTCAGGTCTAACTTGTCCATCAAAGATGAAATTGTTTGCTGTGTTGTAATATAAGAAGCTGGATGAGATCAAGTCTTTGGCTTAGCTCTTTCCCAATTTGTAAAGGATACAATAGTCTCTCTTTGTATCTTTCAGGCATTATTAATTGATATGTTGTCAGCACTTCCATAAATATTTCTATGTGGTAGTGGTTTTTCTCATTGAAATGTACGCTGTGACAATTCGGTATATTTCTCCACCTATTAGGTACCATCAGTGAGAAGGGAATGAAGCAACTCTTAACTAGGTGCATCGGTTCTTTCATGCCTAAATTGCATTATGCTGCTATGAAAGTTTGGAATAATATAGCAATACACAACCACTTAGGCTACCTAGAGGCCTTGAGAAAACTGATAAATCTCCTGAGAGAGTTGACTCTTTTTATACAATAAGATCAAAGGCATGACAAGTTATTTTCCCCTTAATCCTTTTTTTTTTTTTTAAATGTGTTGCAATATTCAGCCTCCTGTATTTGGTAATTTTCTTCCTCATTAATACATCAGCAATTGCATTTATGAGTTGAAGCTTATTTTTCATCTTGGTGTTTGAATAATAACATGACTGAAATTGGGTTTTATTACTGTGAGCAGTTGTTAGATATACCAGGCATACCAGGTGTTTCAGTGACAATCTCTGCTAATTTAGGAGAAGGAAAAAAAAAGTTTCATGTGAGTTTTCACCTAACAAATAATAACAATCTAATTCCCATTATAAGAAATGCTTATAAAAGAGCCTGTTCTTTTCACTTTCTTAGAAGCCCATTTGTTTCTCTGCCTTCATAAAGTGACCAGAATATTTCAGGCCACCTGAGATGCTGTTTCAAAGTTAATTCAAAAAATGGGTTTTCATTAGCTTAGATTTAGAATTTCATTTTATATCTGGGGATAGCCTAGGTTTATTCCTGTGCTTCTTGAAGGCTTTATCCAGAAGTTTCTGGATCACATCTTCCAATTCAGAAAAGTATCTAATTCGATTTCACATGTGGAAATGCATTTAAAGAATGTTTTGGGTAGGTTTTTTTTTTTTTTTTTTCTTTTTGGCTGCACTGCCTGGCATGTGGAATCTTTGTTCCCTGCCCAGGGATTGAACCCATGTCCTCCTCATTAAAAGCTTGGAGTCTTACCCACTGCACCACTAAGGAAGTCCTGCTTTGGGTATATCTGAGAATAGGATTTCCTAGTAGTTTAGGTTGGCTATTGGGTTTAATAACCCTAGTTCCTCTCAAATTATTGAACCAATGGTAGCTATGACAATAGAGCAGTGTACATTCCAAATTTCTTCTGGAGTCATTTCCTCAAAATATTTATTTTCCTTTGTTCTGTTTTGATTTTCATCTTGCTTCTCATTTTGTTTCTAAAAAGTAATTTGGGTTTTTGAACAAATTTGTTGAACTTATCTTTAGATTTTTTTTTTTTTTTGCATAATTACCATAGAATTTCTAATTATTTTTTAGTGGACAGAGAATACATTTATGGTCCGCTTAAAAGGTTGGGTACAGGGAAAGATTCATGTGTGCATATAGATGACATGGTTGTTTTGACTCTTTTCTGGCTATGAAACCGTATATTGGGTATAAGAAGCAGATAGTATAAAGAGTTTCTTGAATATTGGATGAATGTTCAGAAACACTCAGCATAATGTAATTTAGGCATGAAAGAATTGATGCACCTAGTAAGAGCTGCTTCGCTATTCTCACTGATGGCATGCAAGGACAAGAGAAGCTGGGCATGCTTCCCAAGAAGGGCTGCCTATGTGTACCCAGTCCTCAGTGTGCCCATGGCAGACCCTTGGACTGCCACAGCTGGGGTCCTAGCCCTCAGTCCCTTATACACAGATGAACATCCCACAGATGCCCCTGCGAGATGCCTCAGGAGTTCCTTTACTTTTCAAGGAACCAGTTACCTACCACACACAATGGGCTCCCTAAAACTAGCCAATGGTACCTATTCCTCCAAGGACAAATTACCCCAAGAAAGAAAATGTCAGGATTTTTTAAAAATTAAAACAACAAGAAAGGTCTGATGGTGACTGTTTTCTAGTCCCCTTTTCCCCCTTCCCCTTTAGTAGCTCCTACTACTCTCAGGGACTGCCTGGAATAGGCTAATGATGTGGTTATTCCTAGCTTTTAAGTTTATACTAAATCTGGTAAAGTAACCTCTAACTACAGTTTTCACTTCATTCTTAAGCTTCCAAACACAAAATTACCATATATATATAAAAGTTCCAGAATCTCAAAATCGAATACATTGTACACTGTAACTTCTATTACATATTTCCGAAATCTTTTCATCAAAGCATGACTAAGTCTGTTTTTTACACTATTTGGCATGACATACTAAAAACGTGCAGTAACAGGTTCTACCTCTCTTACCATCAGAGTTTGGCCAAGCGAAAGAACTTATTGCTGGTTACATACAGGCTTCCCTTTATTACATTAGCCTTCTCTTTTGCATTAGGTGATTACTGCAGAATTCCTCCTGAATTTTTAGCTTCATTCAAGCAACTTTGAGTGAACCCCATCTTAACACACATGCATCCACCCACACACAGACACACACACACACACACATGCAGACATACACTCATCTGTCTGATATCCTGATCTTTGACAAATGTCAAATTTTGCAAGGCACTACCTCTTCTGGCACATTTTATGCCAAAATGTTCCATTAGAATTTATCAGTGTTTATGTTTCTAGATTAGTCCTTTTCCATTACAGAATCTATTTTATCATCCCTGCTAAGTAAATTTATTGAGAGTGAGGAGGCTTCCTAAAACAGAGTTCTATGGTGGCTTCAAATTGAGCTGAATAAAAATCAGTGGGGATTAGGTAAGGGTGGACCTGACATCAAAACAGCATTAGATTTAATATCCTTATTGGAAATATTATTTCTGTTTTGGAACTTTTCCTCCCTTCATCATCATAAGGAATAATATATGTCTTGGCACTATTTGTGATTTATTTTTCTCCTAGAATGGAGTCTGTCTGTAGAGCTGGATTCTTTGGATGAACAAAAGAAAAGTACAGGTTTCTTATTGTTTGCTTTCAATCAATTTGACTTTTAAAGTTGGCCTTCTTTCTGTTTTCCATTTTCAGTGTATACCTGCTTATCCATATATCTTCAGATCAATAAAAGAGTGGATATTTAAAAGTGTCTGTAGTGGCCAACAGTTGGAATCATGCCAGGCAACTTTACAATTTAAATTCTTCCTGGGCTCTAAAGGTAGATGAGGCCAACTTTCCTTTTGACTCAGCAGGCAAGTTTTACTATGATAAGAGTATTGCTATTTTAAAAAGCAGCTCTTGAACAATCTAACTCCAGAAAGCATCCCCATCCTGTGAAATAGTACAGAAGTGCCTGCTTCCTTATTGATGAAACAGTGGAAAATAATGCCTGTTAGAGGCAATTTTAATCATTTAATAGCTTGGCTTCTGACACTTCTAACCCAGACTCTCATGCCACATCCAGTGTCCCAGTTTTTCTGATTTGGTAGGTGGAGGCAATCTAACCTTCTCAAGTTTAGCACACTGCAGAAATTTGGCTTGATGCACCCCTCTAGGAGTGGGGCCTGACTTGGTTGGCTATACCTAGGGGCTGGATTAGTTCTAAGCATAAGTTTAGCTTGCAAGTTTGATGCTTTTATGAGATACCTTCCTATTTTTCTTACTGTTTCATTATAACCTTATACATTTCACTTGGAATCAAGTTCTGTTTTAGGATGATGTGTCACTGCTTGTCTTAAAGCTTCTGGATGTTTTAGAACCCTTGATACCCAATAAAGAGTGTAAGGTGATCAATCATTCATCAACATCAAGAAAAAAATTTATTCAACTCCCAAATTATCTCTGGGTATCTCTAAGGAAGAGTCAATATCCAGTGGGTAATATTCATTCATTAATAATCTTACAGATTTATTTATTTTGTACATGAATAATCTTGGAGAGATGTGTTTTGTTGCTCCCACTAGTTATGTATCTGATTGCAAAAGAAAAGCTACTTATTCCAAATCTGAGTCATTTGAGTTTAAAGTATTCTTAATATAACTTGACATTGTTGAAAGCATTTTTATAAAAAGCTACTGAAGAAGCAATGAAAGCTTATCTAGCTCAACTCACTTATTCTGTAAGTACCTCCCCCAGGTCTTCCGCACTGCAGGCAGATTCTTTACTGTCCAAGCCACCAGGGAATCCCTCTAGAATCTTAGTAGGACCCCATATGTCTCTGCTGCCTGGAGTGTTTAGAAAAGGAGTTATCTTTGCAAATGTAGATCTCAGTGTGTGTGTGTGTGTGTGTGTGTGTGTTTGTGCAAGCAAACATCTACATTGTTTTAACACAGGGTATGTTTTAGCATAGCGTCGCATGATAACAGAGATGACAAACATTAGAAGCCACTGGTCTGACTTCTCATCTTGGGCTGGAATGCCCTCTTCAGTTTATCAGTCTCCTGCTAGAACTCTTCTCCTTTGTGAATTAATAAAATACCCCCTTCTTTCTTTTTGCTTCCCATTGATTAACTGTGAGCGCCTGTGAAAAATAACTAGGCCTAGAGACTAGCACATAATGTAGATTTGTTCTTCAGCCTTTCCCCTTTCTCTTTACAGGGCAATTCTGATCCATTTGATGCTGATACATTTGATGCTTAAAAGTTAAATACAACAATGAGTTATATCCTAATTCTTATTAGTAAGCTTGTAAGTGGGTCAAAGTCGCAACCACCCAAAAGAAATAATTACTTAGCACTCAGCATTAGCTCTCTTGAGGATGTGAATACCTGATTAGTATGGCACCATCTTCATTAATATCCTATCTTTTCTTAACCTGATTGGTGCCAAAATTAAAATCAAGTAACATGAGTTTTTTGTCTATAAACAGTTACAATTTTATAGGTACTTTTCATCATTTCAGGATGCTGTCTCTTCAAATACACATGAGTATAAAGTGTATTAAGTATTACACAACATCTTGTGTGATGCAGGCTTTCCTGATAGCTCAGTTGGTAAAGAATCCACCTGCAATGCAAGAGACCCTGGTTCGATTCCTGGGTTGGGAAGATCTGCTGGAGAAGGGATAGGCTACCCACTCCAGTATTCTTGGGAAACAGTAATATAGTCTCTATGATAGTTCAAGAAATCGAATGAAATCAATGATAGGAAATGGAATAAAAGAGTTAATGAAATTTATGGGAAAGCTCCTTTTTTTCCTGCCTTTCTTCCGATCTTCAAGATTATTCATAGGTCAGGACTTTCACCTCTTCAGAATGAGACTTATGGATACCAAAGCTTTAAGATTCTTCTTATATTCATATTAGGTCTTGGCTTCAGTTTAGCAAGAAATCTCTATAACTCAAGTCCACAGCCATAAATTGTTTAGATAGTATTAACATAGATTTTAACACATCCTTCTGTCTTTCTGTTACTTTTAGAACTAAGGAAAAAGAAAAAGTATCTGTAAAAATCTTTCTAAAATAAATTGTAATAAAAAGTAAAAGCTCCTGAAAATATCTGTTGCACAAAATCTGTTTTGCCTTTCACACTAATTTCCATTTTAGGGATTCATTGGTGAGGGGGAGGAATTGCTGTGAATAGACTGAAACCACATAAATATTTTAAAATTTCATACTTAAATTACTCTCTGATATAAAACATCAGTAATGATATTTTAAAAAATTAATACTAATGCCTTAAGATAATAAATCCAAAATAAACTGAAACCATAATTTGGTTTTCAAAAAATTGATAATGTTATTGTCATACGGTTTTATCCAAAAAAGCAGCAGAGATATATGAAGTATAAATGAAGCTAAATGTCACCTTCAATTTGGTAGCCAAAATACTTTTCTTTTTAGTTTTAATTTTTTTCTTTAAGTTTTCCCTATTATCAATATCTGTTCAGTCACTGGCAGCAACTTTATATATTTTAATAGAAGGAAATAATTCAGAAGCTCTAGAACTAGACTTAATGTCTAGCAAGGCTGAGATTGTGCCTATTTTTGTTTACCATTGCAACTCTCAGTGCTGACATAGGGCCTGAGGTATGACAGAAATAATTAATATTTATTGAGTGCTTATTCCGCACTAGAAGTTGTCTGCGCAAATTACATGTATTAGTTGGTTAATTCTTCACATCAGTCTTTTGAAGTAGGTTCTACTTTCATTTCAGTTCAGATGCTCAGTCGTGTCCGACTCTTTGTGACCCCATGAATCGCGGCACGCCAGGCCTCCCGGTCCATCACCAACTCCTGGAGTTCACTCAGACTCACATCCATCGAGTCAGTGATGCCATCCAGCCATCTCATCCTCTGTCGTCCCCTTCTCCTCCTGCCCCCAATCCCTCCCAGCATCAGAGTCTTTTCCAATGAGTCAACTCTTCGCATGAGGTGGCCGAAGTACTGGAGTTTCAGCATTAGCATCATTCCTTCCAAAGAAACCCCAGGGCTGGTCTCCTTCAGAATGGACTGATTGGATCTCCTTGCAGTCCAAGGGACTCTCAAGAGTCTTCTCCAACACCACAGTTCAAAAGCATCAATTCTTCGGCACTCAGCCTTCTTCACAGTCCAACTCTCACATCCATACATGACTACTGGAAAAACCATAGCCTTGACTAGACGGACCTTAGTCGGCAAAGTAATGTCTCTGCTTTTGAATATGCTATCTAGGTTAGTCATAACTTTTCTTCCAAGGAGTAAGCGTCTTTTAATTTCATGACTGCAGTCACCATCTGCAGTGATTTTGGAGCCCCAAAAAATAAAGTCTGACACTGTTTCCACTCTTTCCCCATCTATTTCCCATGAAGTGATGGGACCAGATGCCATGATCTTTGTTTTCTGAATGTTGAGCTTTAAGCCAACTTTTTCACTCTCCTCTTTCGCTTTCATCAAGAGGCTTTTGAGTTTCTCTTCATTTTCTGCCATAAGGGTGATGTAATCTGCATATCTGAGGTGATTGATATTTCTCCCGGCAGTCTTGATTCCAGCTTGTGTTTCTTCCAGTCCAGCGTTTCTCATGATGTACTCTGCATAGAAGTTAAATAAGCAGGGTGACAATATACAGCCTTGATGCACTCCTTTTCCTATTTGGAACCAGTCTGTTGTTCCATGTCCAGTTCTAACTGTTGCTTCCTGACCTGCATACAGATTTCTCAAGAGGCAGGTCAGGTGGTCTGGTATTCCCATCTCTTTCAGAATCTTCCACAGTTTATTGTGATCCACACAGTCAAAGGCTTTGGCATAGTCAATAAAGCACAAATAGATGTTTTTCTGGAACTCTCTTGCCTTTTCAATGATCCAGCGGATGTTGGCAATTTGATCTCTGGTTCCTCTGTCTTTTCTAAAACCAGTTTGAACATCAAGAAGTTCACGGTTTACATATTGCTGAAGCCTGGCTTGGAGAATTTTGAGTGTTACTTTACTAGCGTGTGAGATGAGTGCAATTGTGCGGTAGTTTGAGCATTCTTTGGCATTGCCTTTCTTTGGGATTGGAATGAAAACTGACCTTTTCCAGTCCTGTGGCCACTGCTGAGTTTTCCAAATTTGCTGGCATGTTGAGTGCAGTACTTTCACAGCATCATCTTTCAGGAGTTGAAATAGCTCTACTGGAATTCCATCACCTCCACTAGCTTTGTTCGTAGTGATGCTTTCTAAGGCCCACTTGACTTCACATTCCGGGATGTCTGGCTCTAGATGAGTGATCACACTGTCGTGATTATCCAGGTCATGACGATCTTTTTTGTACAGTTCTTCTGTGTATTCTTGCCACCTCTTCTTAATATCTTCTGCTTCTGTTAGGTCCATACCATTTCTGTCCTTTAGCGAGCCCATCTTTGCATGAAATGTTCCCTTGGTATCTCTGATTTTCTTGAAGAGGTCTCTAGTCTTTCCCATTCTGTTCTTTTCCTCTATTTCTTTGCATTGATTGCTGAAGAAGGCTTTCTTCTCTCTCCTTGCTATTCTTAGGAACTCTGCATTCAAATGGGTATATCTTTCCTTTTCTCCTTTGCTTTTCACCTCTCTTCTTTTCGCAGCTATTATTTGTAAGTCCTCCCCAGACAGCCATTTTCCTTTTTTGCATTTCTTTTCCATGGGGATGGTCTTGATCCCTGTCTCCTGTACAGTGTCACGAACCTCAGTCCATAGTTCGTCAGGCACTCTATCTATCAGATCTAGGCCCTTTAATCTATTTCTCACGTCCACTGTATAATCATAAGGGATTTGATTTAGGTCATACCTAAATGGTCTAGCGGTTTTCCCTACTTTCTTCAGTTTAAGTCTGAATTTGGCAATAAGGAGTTCATGATCTGAGCCACAGTCAGCTCCCGGTCTTGTTTTTGCTGACTGTATAGAGCTTCTCCATGTTTGCCTACAAAGAATATAATCAGTCTGATTTCGGTGCTGACAATCTGATGATGTTCATGTGTAGAGTCTTCTCTTGTGTTGTTGGAAGAGGGTCTTTGCTATGACCAGTGCATTTCCTTGGCAAAAACTCTATTAGTCTTTGCCCTGCTTCATTCCGCATTCCAAGACCAAATTTGCCTGTTACTCCAGGTGTTTCTTGACTTCCTACTTTTGCATTCCAGTCCCCTATGATGAAAAGGACATCTTTTTTGGGTGTTAGTTCTAAAAGGTCTTGTAGGTCTTCATAAAACCGTTTAACTTCAGCTTCTTCAGCATTACTGGTTGGGGCATAGACTTGGATTACGGTGATATTGAATGGTTTGCCTTGGAAACGAACAGAGATCATTTTGTCACTTTTGAGATTGCATCCAAGTACTGCATTTCAGACTCTTTTGCTGACCATGATGGCTACTCCATTTCTTCTGTGGGATTCCTGCCCACAGTAGTAGATAAAATGGTTATCTGAGTTAAATTCATCCATTCCAGTCCATTTTAGTAGTTCGCTGATCCCTAGAATGTCGACGTTCACTCTTGCCATCTCTTGTTTGACCACTTCCAATTTGCCTTGATTCATGGACCTGACATTCCAGGTTCCTATGCAATATTGCTCTTTACAGCATCAGACCTTGCTTCTATCACCAGTCACATCCACAGCTGGATATTGTTTTTGCTTTGGCTCCATCCGTTCTTTCTTTCTGGAGTTATTTCTCCACTGATCTCCAGTAGCATATTGGACACCTACTGACCTGGGGAGTTCCTCATTCAGTATCCTATTATTTTGCCTTTTCATACTGTTCATGGGGTTCTCAAGGCAAGAATAGTGAAGTGGCTTGCCATTTCTTTCTCCAGTGGACCACATTCTGTCAGGTGCTACTTTACAGATGAGAAAACTAGGCCCAGTTTAGTGGACTATGTTGCCAGTAAGTAGTAGAGTTAAAATTCAATCTCTGGAAATCTTGCTCCAGACCTTGTCTCTTAATTACTATTATACCATACTGAAAACGAGTGAGAGTGAATAAACACACAAATCTACCCTTTTCTATTTAGTGGTCATCACCTCAAGGTTTTCAAAAGAAAGTATTTTAGCACAGGACACACATGTTTAAAGCAAGGTGGCTGTGTATGTGTTTGAGAGGGCATGTAGAAAGATGTGCAGTTTGAGTGAATGTAGGTCTTTATGAGTTCTTCAAGGTCATTTATATATAAGCTTACAATGAGCTTGGTACTGTTTTTCAAGAACTCCTTTCAAGTTAATATATATGAGTTACATATGAGAGACAATAAAAGGAGTAAGTCTTAGCAAAAAGAAAAGAGAAGTGGTCAAATTTTTTAGGTCTAAGGCGCAATCAGTATTTGTTGTGCCATAGTAGTTGGTCAATTCCTACGTGCACTGCTAAGTATGTGTTTTATTAAAAATCATTCATTTCCTCCAACATCTTAACTTGTAGAACAAGACAGACAATTAGAATTGAGTTTGTCTGGGAACCAGTAAAAATTATTCAGCAAATATAAAAAAAATTGAGAAATTATGGATGATAGGGTTATGGAAGTTCAAAGAGTGTTTGTGAGGTCTACGAGATGGGTGTGGGAATACTTCATATTTTTCTTCTTAAATAGCCAAAGTACATAAACTTCTTTAGCAGAACATCTGCTAACTAATCTAAGCAAGAAGTTTAACTGTTTAATGTTTAAATAGAAATTTTATATTGTTGCCTAGATTTGGATGAATATAGTTGCTCAGAGTAATTTCAGAATAGACAATTTACCAGTTTATCTAATGCTTTGGTAAAATATGTTAAAAATGTAGAAAACCCTACGCCTAGTTACTAATTTTGTAGGCTCATTCTTAACATTTTTATTGGTGAAATTGTGTGTGTGAGTCTGTATGTGTTAGTTAATGGATCTTTTCCTGTCACCTTCTTCTCTTTTGTGGAATTCTCTTTTCTGAATTGCCTGACACTAAGTGATATAAATTTCTAAATATAGGCAGAAAAGCTGTTATTTTTTATTTAGCTTTTACTGTGTAATGGAATTTGTGACAAGATTATTTGCTACAATGTTATTTTGTATCTTGATTAGTGTTCTTTGTAAAGGACCCAGAGAGATGTGTACAAAAGGTGCTATATGAGCTGTGAATGGAGGGGCAAATGACCTTCATTCAAATATAGCCAAGTGGTCATTACCAAAGTTTTAAGCAATTTGAACTGCCTAACTGGAAGTATGACAATAGTAATTGTGGATGTCCTTAATGGATAGCTGTGCACACTTTGATCAGTGAATACCCTAACTTCACTTTGAAAGAAGCAACTGCAACTAGGTATAAGTTTTGCTTGAATTAAATCCTTTAAAATTAGCATTTTAGAAACTTCTTGGACAACCCTAACCTGCTGAAGGTCTTTACACTAAAAATAACATGGTCTGGTGTTTTATGTCATAAGTATGTTTGCCTATGATGTCATGACTTGCTGTCAGAAGTCTTTTGTCTCCTAAATAGAATAAATTGAGCTTAGTGGTGCTGCCAATATTGTAGCTGTTTGAGTCGCACAGTGGCCACCAGCAGAGTATCAACAATGTAAACTTTCTCTAGTAAAGGTTAGCTCTCATTTTTGAAAGCATTACGTTTCTAAATGCATATAGAACGTAAAAGTTGGCAAAAATATTTAAGATCCCTTGCCAGACAACTCCACAACTCTGTCACCCTTCCTTAACCACAGTACATCTCCCAAATCATTGATTTTCAAAAGCATCTGAACAGTAAAACTTTTTGTTTTCAAACCAAGTCAAGCTTAGAACCCCAAACTATAAAATGGATAAAAGCAGTGAAAGGATAGCTTTAAGTCTTTAGCATTTGCCAGAAAATCCTTAATTGTGGCATCTGTAAAGCATCTTTTGTTGGGTTGGTGCAGACCCCTGGGTTCCCACTGAGTCCAATTTGAAAATCACCAGGCTGTCCACAAGGCTTAGGGCTCTTTAGAGCAGAAACTATTCCTTTAGTTCCTGTACAAAGTCATAGTGTTGTAAGGAATTCAGCAGCTAACTAAAAGCTTCCTCATCTAGAATTTACTTATCCAGCTACCCCAAACATCAAACTTTGTGTTAGAAGGTATATACACTTTGTTCATAGGAAAGTCCTGTAAGCTCTCATCTTCTCTTTTCACAAAGATCACATAAGCTTAGTTGTCCACTTTTTCTGTGTCTGTAAGAGACAGTCTAACACCAGGAGAGAAACAGAAAATATATAAAAATCAGAAAGTGGGACTAAAATTTATCACGGCATTTTAGGATCATTTTAATACAGAATCATATGTCTCCGAGTATGTATTCCATTATAGGACATTGTTGCAATATAGATGTCAGTAATAATGATGTTGAGTCATTATGAAGAGGGAGGGAGGGAAGAAGGGAGAAGACTGAAACACACGGAAAGGCTTGACATTTAATAATTTATGATGAAAGCCTTCCTGAAGCATATCCTTACTTTTAAAAATAGAATATGTCCACCATTATTTAACCTGTTTTGGCAGATATCTTCTATTTTTTAAAGTATGGATATGCTTCAGGAAGGTTTTCATCAGAAATTATTAAATGTCAAGCCTCTCTCTGTGTGTCAGTCTTCTCTCTTCTTCCTTCCCTTCCTCCTCACAGCCTGTAGGATGCAGTGACGTGAGCACATTGAGGCTACGAAAGAAAATTTGTGCTCAATCTCTGGCTTTCTAGCTCCATGACCTTAGGCAGTAGTGTTACTCAAGCTCTGTTTGTCAGTGTAGTGATGAAATTTAATGAGATAAGTGATGGGCAAATTAGAACTTAATAAGGGTTTTCCTTTTATGCTCAACATGGATAAGCTCCAGTTACTTATCCGTTATCATTTTCTGAATTTGATCTCGTAAACTCCTTGTTCATGCCATGTTATCTTTAGCTTCAGTTTGGTTTACCTGTTGCTGGTTAGTGAATCTCTCAAAAACTCACTTACAGCACGCTTTGTTATTTCTCATGTTTATGTGGGTTGACTGGGTGCCTATGGGCAACTCTTCAAGTACTACTGGCTGGGGCTGCAGTCATGCAGGACTCATGGGCTAGAATGGCCAGTACAATCATTCAGATGTCTGGCATCTTGGTGTGGCTGCAGGGAGGCTGGACTCAGCTGGGACACCAAACAGCTGGGCCTCTCTCTGCCATAGTCTTAGGGCCTCTTCCTCTTGGTCTAGCCCCTCCATGTCATCTCTTGAACAAGGTGGCCGACTTCTTACATTGAGAATCAGTTCCCTAAAAGTGTAAAATCTTATGAGTAGACCTAGCTTGGTGCTTCTTGCTGCATTCTGTTGAGGACAGGAAATCAGAGTGTAACTCAACTCACTGTGGGGAGAAATTAAAGAAAAGCTGGCAAGTGTGGTTCCGTGAAGGCCATTTTGGAAACTAGCTACCACAGTATTGTTTTCCTAATTCTGCATCCCTAACCCAGGTAGTGATGTACTTCAGCAGTATAGGAGAGTCCTTTTTATAATGCTGCTTTAATTTGGAAGCAAAGAATCCTGGCAGTTTTATATATATCAACATATGAGATGATTGTGTTTGGTCTACTTTTAGGACTATTTTAATATTGATGAATTCAGCAGCCCATTAAGAATACACTTGAATCAAATGCAGTATATTTTATATAGCATTTGCTTTAAAAAAAAAAAAAGCCTACCAATTTGGTGTTATTACCAAATCATACCAAAACACTGATGAACTTAGTTTTAAGCCATGGTTCTTTTAAAATTCACTTTTTCACCTCATTTTCATAAGTAAAACTCCACACTAAAAGTGGCTGGAGAAAAAATAATGGGAAACATTCTGCAGTTAAACTCCAAGACAAAAATGTGTAGGGTATAGGAGCACTGAAGATCGATTACCATTAGTCTTCTAAATTATTTATTTTGTCCCGATTATTCAGGTAGTTTTTGATGTACAAATAGTGTACCTAAGCCTTTAGTCTTTCCACAAACTTGTAAGGCAGTGGCTCAGTATTTCTGAGTGACGGACCTCTGAGAATCAGATCCACTCTCTTTCTTGAAAATGCACACATGCTCTAACTTCTGGATACAATATCAGTGGTTTACAGATAGTCAGAGGCATCCATGGATTCCAAGTTAAGAACCCCATGTTGTGGAGGTCATTAAATCTCTAATGACGGGAAAAAACATGTGTTTTTCTTGATATTTTATTTCCCAAGCCAGGACTTGACTAATGGTTTAAAAAGAAAAGTGCCTTTTTCAAGCATTCAGACGATGGCTATTGCTTTGATTCTGTCAAGATGATTCCACCTATTTCATTTAACCATCCTACTGGAGGTGAGAGTTAGGGTAAAGGTTGAGGCCAAAATCAAAAGAGCAACAACCCAAAACAAAGTTCGAGCATTGTGTTTTAATTCACCTCTGCTTTTGAGGGTTTAGAGACTTCCTTAGGGTTTATGGAAGGAGCAGGGGGATTTGGGTTTCAACTCTGGATTTGAGGTAGAGCTCAGACAAGTGTTGTGACCTTAGGCAAGTCATTTGAGCTCACTGTCTCTTCTTTCCTGCTGCCTGTGTGCGTGTGTCTTTCTGCCACTCTCCCTGGCTTCCGCACTCACTAACCTGTCTCTCTCACTCGTTCTTGCCCCCTCCTGTCTCTCCGGCTCCCACACTTGTTCTCTCTCTTTCAGTCTTTCTCTGTGTCTTTCTCCCACTGTCTCTCTCTCTTTATATACCTACATATGTAGGTACATGTACATCTGACATAAGAATATTTCTGTGCACCTCACAGAGAGCTGGCCACAAAAAATGTGGTTCAAATGCTTTTGAAGTGTTCTATATCTTTTACAGTGCAAATTTATATAAATGGCGGTTCTTGTTTTATGAAATTTGTTACTGGAAAATAACCAGATTATAATGGAAAACAACAGAACTCGGAGTCAGGAGCCGTAGGTTCTGGGCTTGCTCTTCCCCTCACTTTCTGTGTGGTCTGAGACCAGGCTGGAAGCCTCCTGGAGTCTGTGTTTCTTCGGGTATGGCAGACATGGGTTACACTAGGTGATCTGGAGGACCCTTTTCAGGCTCTGTTTTTCTGTTTTTATCTCTGATCTTGTGGAGTGGGGAGAGGTGAGGTTTTCCTTACTTTGGTCATATTATGATACAGTTCTTAGGTGCTTTGATGCCAGTAGATTATATATGCCAAATTAACGTCGTAGGTAAATCCCCTCTGACTCTGCAGTTCGGTCTCAAGGGACAGTTACCTGAGAGGACTAGGCACATCCATTGTTTATTTTTTCACAGGCATCAAAATGACAGCTTTTAAAAGCATTTGCAGATTACATTCCTCTGGGGCAAACCTTCCTGATGTTTGTACTTCGTTTTAATTGTGGAAGGAGGACTTCTGTAGTTGACTAATCTATTTGATATATTGAATTCACCAAAAACAGAGGGGGTCTTTGTTCCAGTACTTGGGCAGATTGGCTCTCGCCATTTTGTAACCTTTACTGCTTTTACGTTGTAAAGTTGGAAGCTTTCTGTGTTCTTATTGCTGGGTTGGTGTTGTCTGGGACGCGTGTATCTGTACCAGAAGGGGACTGGGCTCCCATAATTGTGGCAGTGTTTACTTCTTCCCATCAGTGTATCTGTTCTCTTTTCTGAAGTAATCACTGTAATTACACTTCAATGAGTTGCGTTCTATTGTGTCATCCGGCCTATCTGCTAAACATCACTGTGTTTTTCTTATCTGAGTGCTCTCAAATGGGGAAAGTGAGATGTGTTGGCAAGCCACCTTCAATCAAATTAATGTGGGTTCAGTGTATTGTCAACAGAGATGGTGGTGGTCCCTATTTATTGCATTTCAATAGAGTGGTACATAAGCTGACTTTATGTTTAAAATGAAACGTTTATTGCACTGAGAGTTACATATATATGCTAATCCTTAAGAACAGTAATATTTATTTTCTTACTATTTTCATTTTAATGTCATTTCATTGGAACATGCTATAGCTATATTTTTGTTAAAAAAAAAAAGAAGTAAAGTCTTCAGATTTATCATTGTAAAAGTTTGGACATACTAGGAGGAGTATGACTGTTGATTTGAAAAGTAAAATGTTGGTTATCAACCCCTAATTTCTTTTTGGCCTATTATCTCAGTGAATATTTTCAATGAAATGCACAAACTCCCAAACATTTATAATTTAGAGCCTCTCTTATAAGAGTTTAGTAACATGGCTACAATGATGTGTGATTTTAAAATACACATTACAACATTTAAGTGAATTTAGTTTTAGTTAACAAAAAGGAGAGACAGTAGAGCAAAGGCATTTCTTTTTTATAAAATAGAGAGCACTTTTATTTATTCATTCATTTATATTTATCTAGTTATTTGTTGTAGCATATGGGATCTAGTCCCCCAGTCAGGGATTGAATCCAGGCCCCCTGCATTGGGAGAGTGAAATCTTAGCCACTGGGCCACCACGGAATTCCCTGATATTTCTTTATATAGTACCCTATATTTATTTAGTCCATAATACTGTTGAAGATTTTTGAGCAGATTCATTCAACTTATATTGACCTGATTTGACAGAACAGTAAAAATTCAATAACCAGAAAAAGAAACTTTTCCAAAAGTCATGTATTACAAATTACATATTTATTTTAATATTCTTATGAACAGAAGTGATGAAAATCATTTTAATCCTTAGTTTCTACTAGAAATTGCTACGCGACAGTGATCAATTTAAATATGCAAATACAGTCTGTGTTCTGGATTTACCAATGCTTTATTCTTACAGTTGGAAGACTGTATCATCACCTCACATATATAAGGAACTTTGGTCTCTCACTTTACAGAAATTGGAGAATAACTGACTTGGACTCAAATTTCTGTTGAGTCTGGGTCCCATCCATGTGTCTTTCAGTCATATATAGTTCTAACTCAGGCTTCCTATTCCATACCAATAATGCCTTTTTTTTCTTTTTAACTTTAATTGGAGGCTAGGATGAGATGGCTGGATGGCATCACCGACTTGATGGACGTGAGTTTGAGTGAACTCCGGGAGATGGTGATGGACAGGGAGGCTTGGCGTGCTGCGATTCATGGGGTCACAAAGAGTCGGACACGACTGAGCGACTGAACTGAACTGAACTGAATTACTTTACAATACTGTGGTGGTTTTTGCCATATATTAACATGAATCAGCCATGTGTTTCCCATACTGAACCCCTCTCCCACCTCCCTCCCCATCCCATTCCTCAGGGTCATTCCAGTGCACCAGCCCTGAGCACCCTGCCTCATACATCAAACCTGGAGTGGTGATCTATTTCACATCTGGTAATATACATGTTTCAATGCTATTCTCTCAAATCATCCCACCCTCACCTTCTCCCACAGAGCCAACAGTCTGTTCTTTACTTTTGTGTCTCTTTTGCTGTCTTGCATATAGGGTCATCATTACCATCTTTCTAAATTCTATGTATATGTGTTAATATACTGTATTGATGTTTTTCTTTCTGATTTACTTCTCTCTGTATAATAGGCTCCAGTTTCATCCACCTCATTAGAACTGATTCAAACACGTTCTTTTTAATAGCTGAGTAATATTCCATTGTGTATATGTACCACAGCTTTCTTATCCATTCATCTGCCAGTGGACATCTAGGTTGCTTCCATGTCCTGGCTATTATAAACAGTGCTGTGATGAACACTGGGGTATACATCTCTTTTCAATTCTGGTTTCCTCAGTGTATATGCCCAGCAGTGGGATTTCTGGGTCATATGGCAGTCCTATTTCCAGTTTTTTAAGGAATCTCCACACTGTTCTCCATAGTGGCTGTCCTACTTTGCATTCCCACCAACAGTGTAAGAGGATTCCTTTTTTTCCACACCCTCTCCAGCATTTATTGTTTGTACACTTTTTGATAGCAGCCATTCTGACCTGCGTGAGATGGTACCTCATTGTGGTTTTGATTTGCATTTCTCTGATAAAGAGTGATGTTGAGCATCCCAACAATGCCTTTAGTGTGAGCAAGCATAATCCTCTTTGTAAGGTCTTACCATTTTGTAGACTCACCTGCAGCTATAACCATTGCACTTAAAAATGCTATGAGAAGATATTACTGACATACCAAATGGATCTTTGGAAGGCAAAACCATTCTTAACTTTTAGATTGCTGACATCACTGCAGTATAGTATTTTCATTTTCTTTTTGAAAGAATACCTAAAGTTAATTATAAAATGCAGAAATGTCCCATTACGTTTCTAAATGCACAAACATTTGCATGAAGAAGAATACAGTGTAACTACAAATACTTCCCTTCAAAGTAATGGTCAGCTTTTCCCTAGAAGTGACTATGGAGTCACTGCAAAAGCTTACATTCACATTATCTCTTAGTTTTTTTAAGAACATAGGAAATAGAGAAAATTATCCTATAAAGATTTTAAAACAATTCTCTCTCCAAAGCCAAGGTTATATAATTGAGTTTTGTATCTCAAGACCTTTTTATAGTGGATCACCAAAGATAAGGGCAGTAGCCTGGCTAGAAGATTAACTAATGATTAAACAATGACTGTGTTAATGATTATACTGATATAAACATTTAGTGTTGCTGACAATTTACATTCAATTTCAAAGTCTATTATACTGTATATGGTGACCAGTATTGTAGTAATAGATTGGTTTGTTGATTATTTACTTCTTTGTATAGTTAGTTTTAGCTATTCTTTCTGAGTCTGAGTTATTCTCAGTTGTTAATTTGCTTTTAGAACCTTTACTCAAGCTTCATTATTTCAAATAGGTTCATCAAGGGAGACTAGTTAAGAAATAGCTAATAGTCTTCTTCTAAGTATAACCAGCTTTACCTTGGGAGCCATTGTTTCTCAAGCAAGAACACGTGCCGTTTCCTAGGAAGGTAATGACTTGGACAACAAGGACTTGCTGCCACTCTTTCTGGGATGTGAGAAGGTAAGAATAAAGTAGGGGGTGCAACAGCTCAGCATCAAGAATCCCAGGGTTCCACTGCTCACCACGGTTAAGCCTAGTATCCGCATAGCTTGGGAGTGAGAGTGTGTGAGGAGAGGTATGGAATCCTCCCCAGGAAATATAATACTGAATTATCTTTTCCCTGTGCCATTTGCTGTGTTACTGCCAGCAACTCCACTTCACTTGGCCTATCCTGACACTCTGGGCGTATCTGTATATTGTTTGCATATTTTCCTTGGCATGATACTGCCTAGTGTACAAAACGGAGGATGTTTTTCCTATTCTGCTCAGATGTAGAGTGTTCTTGGTTGAATGCTAGAATCCTTCCCAAATGGGAAGCCAGACTCATTTCCTACCATTCTTATACCACATTCCTCATGGTCTAGGCACACTTCTCTTCTTTCCCTGAACATATACCATATCCTTCCATACCAGCAAAGCCTTTGCATGTGGTATTCCATCTATATGGAATACAGTCCCACTTTTCCATCCGACATGATTCAGATTTATTTATTCATCTGATATACAATTAAGCAGGACCCACGCACCATGGGTCAAGAACTGCGCTAGCTGTTGGTGATCTAAAGATGAACTATATTCAGTACTTGCCTCTGAGAACTTAGAGTTCTAGTAGATCGGTAACCGGGCCTTCCCAGGTGGCTCAACTGTGAAGAATCCGCCTGCCAATGCAGGAGACTGAGGAGACATGGGTTCAGTCCCTGGGTTGGGAAGATCCTTTGGTGGAGGAAATAGCAACCCATTCCAATATTCTTTCCTGAAAAATGCCATGGACAGAGGAGCCTGGTGATTACAGTCCTTGGGGTCACAAAGAATTGGACACAACTGAGCAACATATCTGTGCAATGCAACACAGATATGTAACCTGCTCTATCAACTGTTATTAGGTATTCCCTCATCTGAGTATCCACGCTGCTCTGTACATAACATTTGACAGAGAAAGAAGGCCTTTAGGGGTAATCTAAGCCATCTCCCTCTGTAGATGAGGCAAACGATCAAGTGCTAAGTGAACACAACTAATTATTAGAGCTGAGACTAATTACCCAGATTCTTCCCAAGTCTGGCATTGCTGTCACGGTCCCACAGGGTTTATAAGTATTTCTGGAAGCTTTTGGGAAGCAGTCATTAACTCTGTGGGATCACTAGGGTGCCAGTCGTTAGCCTCATCCTAGGCTAACAGTGTGTGAAGCTATACCACAATGGCTGGAGAGTAAATGTACTTAGAGAAGATCACTCTCAAAGGGTGATTTACATGCTGGTCACCAGGACTCAGCCATTCCCAAGTGACAGAGAAAGAATATTTCATTCACCTAAAATGATAACTGAACCAATCTATCAGATTAGGTTGGTATATGATTATACTGTAACAGATTAATAATGCAGTTTTGACAGATAAGTGTTATTTATTACTGAAATGCATCATAATGTATAAACATGAATTCTGTCAGAAATCTTTGGAGCCTGAATGGACTAAAGAACATAGACTCTATAAACACAAGGGCCTCACACTTATTTGCTTCCCTGGTGGCTCAGAGGTTAAAGCAACTGCCTGCAATGCGGGAGACCTGGGTTCAATCCCTGGGTCGGGAAGATTCCCCTGGAAAAGGAAATGGCAACCCACTCCAGTATTCTTGCCTAGAGAATCCCATAGACGGAGGACTCTATAAACACAAGGGCCTCACACTTATTTGCTTCCCTGGTGGCTCAGAGGTTAAAGCGACTGCCTGCAATGCGGGAGACCTGGGTTCAATCCCTGGGTCGGGAAGATTCCCCTGGAAAAGGAAATGGCAACCCACTCCAGTATTCTTGCCTAGAGAATCCCATGGACGGAGGAGCCTGGTGGGCTACAGTCCATGGGGTCGCAAAGAGTCAGACATGACTGAATGACTTCACTTTCACTTTCACACTTATTTACTAGATTTTAATCTAGTAAAAAAAAATGCATAAGCTCATCCCCAGGGACAGCGGAGCCTGGTGCGCTGCTATCTATGGGGTCACACAGAGTAGGACACAACTGAAACGACTTAGCAGCAGCAGCAGTAATCTTTACCAACAAGAGTCATATAGTTCTAAGAATATTTGTATCCACTGAAACCAATTTATTTTTTTGGATATTTGCTGCCATTGCCATCCTATTTTCCTTTTCCTCATCAGATTTCCAACTCGTTGGGAGGACTATCTTGAAAAAGATGATTATGTTCCAGTATGGATTTTTCATTTTCTAAGAAGGTGTAAGGCAGCCAGGGTTGTCTAACGGAAATCTCCCTACGGTGGTGGAAGTGTCTAGGTTCTAATCCTGGCTATGCTGCTCCTGAGATGAAAGAACTCTGAGCCTCAGCCCCCTCTGCTGTAAGATGAAGGGACTGAACTAATGGTCTACAGAGACCTTTCAAGCTGTATGATTCATGGATAAGAAATTGGAGGTTTTGGGCTGTTGATTTTTTCCATTGTTTTATGAGATTCTCCTCTAGGCATCCCTGACTCTGAAATCAGTCAAATACAAAAGTCAAAATGATGACATTACTGTAGATATTCTCTGTAAATAGCTTTGAACTGCACAATCCTAACTTTTCAAAATGAAGTTTGAGGGAAATCCACTGCCAGAGAGCGCTTAATTAACATGCACTGTGTCAGCAACTACAGCAGCCTGCCGCCACCAAAATTAACATATACTGCAGTCCCTGAACGTCACCGGCAAGGGCTCCAAGTTTCGGGAAGCCCTCTGGGTAAAGCCCTGCTTAGCAGGTTTAATGTGAAGAGTTGGTGTCATCCTAATCAGCTGCCTCTGACAGAGTAAACAGGGTTCCGTATGGGCTGTCCCTCCCTGACTGACTGTGGGTTTCCGGCCCGCTGAGCACTTGATGCCAAACAGTCTGTTAAGGGACAAGGAAGAGACTCTTTGGGGATCCTTGGTATTTATCACTATTTAGGAGACTTGAGGTTCACAGGGCTAGGACTGATAGGTACCAGTTTTATTCTAAATATGTAACATTTGCTCAAGTACATGTTGAGGAATTTTCTCTTGGCCCTTCTTCTTTAGTATAAGATGACACTCCCTTTCTGCTTTAGTATATTTGGTAGCCTTATCTTTTGTATAATGAAATATAGTTCAAAGACCTAGCATTAGAATCAAAACAGCTGGATTTTTTTTTTTCCCAAAGTCAGCATGTCTTGATTTACTAATGAACTCCAGGATGGAAGGAAGGGAGATTTTCTTCACATAAGAAACTCCCATTTCCAGAGAAATGAATTAAATTGCTTTTTAAGTTAAGACCTTAAAAAGTATAAAACATACTTGAAGTCAGTTGTTACAATTATGTTTCCTAGCAGAAAAAAAAAAGTATAAATAAAAACAATTGACATCTGAATGTAGAAATATATGTGTAGACACACACGTAAGTACACATATACCCTCACACATGTATATGTGTGTGTGTGTGTGTTTGTATACATATATATGGGAAGTATGGTGGCAGGAGGTGGCAGGTGGTAGAAGGTGTGCTGGAGAAAGAAAGTGATGAATAGTTAGTGGAGATTTTCATGAAATTGACCAGGAATAGACTGTATCTTCTAATTCTTGCATTCTTGTGACATAGCCATGAAAGTGTTCTCTAGTTCAGTCCTGTGAAATTTTCCAGTTCAGTAGTTCCTATATCTATTGCTTAAGCATATTAACTTTTACATAATTGAAAAGTTTACTATTTTATAATGATGTGCTGATTGTACAACACGTGAAAATTTTCTCCAAAAGCTTCTTATTTTAAAAGTGAATGTAGTTTCTGGTGAACTGAAGGGGTTTAGCCATACATATGTCTGTTGATCGGCTATACCCCAGTAGAAAATAAAAATTTGAAAAAAAAAAAAAAGTAGGTTTTCCAGTCACACACACACACACAAATGAATGTAAAGGTATGAGATTTAGAACAGACAACTTTTACTGGTGGATAAGTAACTGATTTTCTACTTAAAACTAATGTCTTTTGGATTTTTTGTGCTGCTGCTGCTGTTCATGGTATAACTTTCCTATGAGTTTTCAGTGTATCTGTGCTCACTCCCCACTGAAGAAAGTAATGGAACTTTCAGGACTGTCTTGAAAATATACTGATACACTGAAACATACTTCATTAAGGGAAAGGTATCTGAGGAGCCATATCCATGATCTGAGTGGATAACTGGCTTCACAGCACTACAGGAAATATTAATTGTGACAACTGAGTCTGAATCTTTTTCTTTGTAAATATCTAAAGGAGTATAAATATGTTTGCCATGTGTTAACCTATACCACCTATACTGACTTACTGCCTTTAAAGTAATCTGCACAACAGAGCCTGTAATTATTGATTGCAACATATATATCAGAAAAGTAGTCTTGCTAAAAATTTAAAAATTTTCCCTGGGACCTGTCAAGGATAACATTGAAATAATTAAATAAAAGTGGTTTTTTTTAAGCATGAAAAATTTTAAGTGTAGAAAAGTTTTGAAAGCTAAGCCAGTTATAAGAAATGATGCAAAATCATATTTTCAGGATATAAAGCAATTTCTAGTTAGTCCCTATGATTTTTTTTCAGGTTAAGAGCATTGAAAAATAAATGCATTGTATCTTTAACCTTGAATGTGTTTATTATTTCTTTTTGTGACATAAATTCTGTTTGGCTATTTTGAGTAACAAGCAAAAAACATTAATTTTAAACAAGGATCCATAAAAATTCTATACTTATTGGGATCTGTAAAAAATCAGTTTTGCTTACTGGAGGGGTATAACGCTGTTTAATATACTTTTCTCTTTGCCATTAAATTAGATTTTTTTTTTTTTTTAGGGGAGGAAAACTCATAAAGGAAACAGCCTTGGAGATGTAATATGCTCTAGCACATTTAAATAATTAGACTTCTGTCTCACTGAAATGTATGTGCTCTACGTTTGATAGTGATAAAAGCATGAATATTAGTATGATTAGGAAATTACAGCATGTCACAGCATAATTGATTGATTGATAACTGAATGAAAACTAACCATAAAGCATGTGAAAATAAATGTGTGTTCTGCAGTTACTCAAGCAGAATTTTCGCATCTACCCAGTTGCAAAATTAGTAACTAAAATGCTCATCTTACAAGCAAACTGGAATTGATATTTTTTTCCTTTTGCTTGTGTCTGTATATGCTTTAATTATAATACTGGCAGCGGAAAGAGTAAGAGGATTCTAAGTGCTTAGTGTTCAATTCGATATTTAATTGTTCCTCAAGACCTGTCAAACGGACACCACATTCCTAATTGACTCTATGAGCAATTAGTATTTTGGAATTTACCTTTTAGAGGCTCAAGTTTTAAATGCAAAGCCCCACTAACACAAGAGTTAATAAGACTCTTGTCTCTGGAGAACTGAATTTTCCATTTAAATTACCACTAATTTTTCAAAAGCATTTTGTCATTTTTTTCTGCTTGTGTTTTTACTTTCTTATTCTCTGTCTTGATCTTTTAAAGATTCCTGCTCACACAAGTCTTCAGCGACACTCACTAGCATAGAAGGTTTGGAGAAGCGAGGCCACTGCAGGATTCCCTGTTCAAAGCTGAACCAATATTCACCATTGACATATCCATTCATCTGTGCAGGGTCATTGGAAATCCTCTCTCTCTAGTTTTTCCTTCCCTTCAGGGAGCAATGCTTAAAAGAGCAAACCCCTGGTGTGAAGAGATAGGAGAATTCTCAGCACGCCAATGGTGCCAGGAATCGAATTAAAGTTGTCCATTTGCAGATGACTGTCTGTTGGAGCTCTCAGCACACAGAGGCCCTGCGCTTTCTGTTGATGCTTTGTTTACTTGAGATTCTGTCAGTGCCACTTCAATTTAATTTTTTTAATGGCAAAAGTCATATCATGCCAAAAATATGCCAAGAGGGTGAAAACACTATGATGTGTGTTGCTCTATAGAGTTACATAGCATTTTATTGGATTCCCAAGGCTTGCTCAAGGAAAAGTAAAAAATTTAAAGCTTTGCAAGAAAAAATTGTTGTGGCCACACACACACAAAAAAAGTTAAATAATTACTGAATTCACTTCTTTTTTAAGGAGTTCAAAACTTGTCTTGTATTCTGCAATTATTGACATTCCCAGATCTGTTTTGGCATAAATCACATTTTGATTTGACTGAGCCTACAGTTTTGTCCGTTTTCACATGCATTATCTCTTCTAAGTGGGAGGCACTAAGAAGACAGGAGTTGCCATTAAATCTTTAGATGCCAGAAGTCAGCACTGGAGATTGTTTTCTCCAGTTTGATTTCTTTTGTTATCGTAAGAAACGTTACTGTGGTTTAATTTATTGGACAAAGTTAAAGAAGTGTCAGAATTGGATTTGTTGAGGTAAGATTTTAAAACCCCAGGAAGTATATAACCTGTTTAGGAGATGAAAGTTGAGAATACACGGTCTCTTTCCAAGTCCCAGAAAACCAAAAAGCATGTTGCAAATAATTGTCAGATTTAAGTTTGCCAGTTGCTATGAGTTCATTATGTTTCTTCTTTCACTTTAATTTCTCTCTGTTTTATTTTGCAAATAGTGAAAAGTGCCTGGCATAAAGTAGGCCCTCAATAATAGTTATTAGAATGAATAAATGGTGTTTAGTATTTCACTTTATAATTGAGAATTCTTTATTTTGCTTTATTTTTCATATCACCTAAATTAAAAAAAAAATCTGTTCCATGGTTTACTTGGCAGATTCTATTTAATGTTTATTTTCTCCTGGAAGCAAGTTTTACCTGTTTTCCTAGGATTGCATTTGGAACAATGTGGGAATTACATTTACCCTAAACATCTATACCTACTTAAGTGTCTACTGGATGCAAGTTATACCGTAGCTTGTTTGTTCCAGTGGCTTCATTATAATATCACCCTTGGAAAGCAGGCATATGTAGTTTGAAAAGCAGTGTTGCAGCAAACAGTTTAATCTAAGTAAGTGACCTTACACAGAAGAGAAAATGTACAATAACAGCCAAGCTTGTAAAAAAGCAAGCTGTACTCTAAAGCAACCCAGAACTGATTCTAACATATCAACCACTGTGAAGAGACTATGTTGTCATTATGAGAGCAAGCTACTGTTTTCATAAGTACCTATTACTCCTTTTAGATCTACTGAAAAACACTTGTAGTATGCCTCTGCTCAAAAACGGTAGTCACTCCCCCCCACACAAAGTCTTCTCCTCCTCCCACCCAGTGCATTGATTTATTATTTTAAACTATGCTAAGTTGCAATCCCCACCGATGCAATTCCTGATGAAATAGGCCATTCCTTCTCTTTCGTGATGTAAATGTTTCTTAGAAATGTCATATCTGGTTATCCTCAATATAAAAATCACCCATGAAAGTTACCACGGTGAAACCTTACATCTTAAATATCAGTCTGTGCCCCCTAGCCATTAGTTATCAAATATCATTTAGACTACTCATGACATAAACTGTTAATAGTTTTACAAATAGATAAAAATTTAGCTAGAAGAAACAAAATCATATTTATAATGCTTGTTTCTGAAATTTGGTTACTCATACAAAGTGTTTAAACAGAATATTTAAACATTTGGATTAAGTATTTTGTGGTGATCTTTTGGCATGAATCATATTCAGTAGCACCCATAATATATTCTAATGGAG
This sequence comes from Budorcas taxicolor, assembly GCF_023091745.1. NCBI lineage: Eukaryota > Metazoa > Chordata > Mammalia > Artiodactyla > Bovidae > Budorcas > Budorcas taxicolor. Next base: position 77,117,123 of record NC_068911.1, read on the forward strand.
TCTTGTTTTATCTGTTAGGTTTCATGAAGGCTGCATTAATGAATATCATAATTATCTATTGTGTTTGATATTAGCCACACACATCATAGGTATTAATAAGAAATATCCGTTATCCTGATTTTATAAAAGAGTAACAAATACTATTTAGGTAAATGGTGTCTTCTCTGTGTTTCATAAGAATCTAGTAATGCAAGTTTTATCACTAATTTGACATTTTCTTTCTTTTTTTTTTTTAGATTGGGTATGTACTCTGTACAAGTATAGTGAAAGATGCGGGGTACATAAGATGAATAAGACAGTCTGAGCCTAGGGAAAGAAAATAACATATAAACAATTTTGGTATAAGAGATTAAGTGCCATAATTAGCTGAATGATTCTTTAAATTCTAGAAATTTTGTGTAGATGATTTAAACACTTTCTGGTTAAGTTCCCAAAATATCTTCCTGCATGATTATGTGCAACTGGTAATCAGACATCATTCTAATCAATGAATGCTATTGCAGTATAGCATTCATACTCACTTATCAAAAATAATTTTGTTGGAGATGTGCCCTATAACACTGATGTGCGCTATAACATCAGTGTTATAATTATAAGTTCATAGGATTTTGATACACACACACACACACACACACACACACACACACACACATGATAAGTACTGGAAACAGAAAAAAAAGATAACTTCAAGGACGTCATGGTTAATGAGAAAGCCAGAAAGACACAGTGCAGTTGGCCTGGGATGGGAAGGATGCCGTGGAGCAGGGAAAGGCATTACAGGCAAAGAGAGCCACATGTACAAGAATACAAGGTGTGACAGAGACTGAGATGCTTCCTCAGAGTTGGTAGTATGTATCAATATAAGATTCTCAATAACACAGGATCTAGAAATACACAGAAAATTTCAAAGCAAATATTAATACAGTCAAAGGAAGATGAAAAATGACTTTAATGGAGGTCATTGCTACATGATTATAGATAATGGTCATTTCGTATTTACTTTTCTGTGTTTGCCATATTTTAAAGTAATAAGCTTCTGTTTCAAAATCAGGGAAACAAGCTTTTTTTAATGTAAGCCCCAAATATATACATGCTATGCTGTGCTATGTTTAGTTACTTGGTCATATTAAACTATTTGCTACCCATACATACATATAAAATAAGAAGAACACATCTAAAAGGCACCCCTGAAAAGGGATGAGGCTGACCACAAACAACAGCATGGGAATGAAGAAGGAATAGATGTTAGTGTTTCGGAAATGAATTGTGAAAACTTTGTCACTGATGGAACGTAGGATAAGAGAAGAGCTAGAGACTACCTGGAGAGTGAGCAGTGAGTTTTCTTTACCTGTGTTGAAAAACTACCTCTAGCTGTCAGGAAGAAGTATTTTTTGATAAAAGTAGTACAGTAAGTTACTGGCAGGTCCAGAAAATGAAAATCCTCTAATCATAAATGAGTAGAAGGGTTAGAGGATGTATCATGTTATGCTTCGGAAATCTACTTACCTGTAATTTCCCTTCAGTATTTCTCTTTAGTTCTGGCCCCTGGGACACCAAAGAACTCCTTCTGGCAGTGACAGTTCCTGGACAGTAACATCATGTACTGTTAGTTGCTTTTCTGCTATTATCTCATTTAATTCTCAACCTTCAATGAAATTATTATTACCACCAGATTCAAAGGTGGGAATATTGAGACTTAGGAAGGCTAAGTAGTTTGCCTAAGGACCCAAGACTAGAAACTAGAAATGTAAGGATTCAAATCTGGGACAATTCAAATACATGACCAAATTCAAATCCACCATGGTTAGGCTATAACAATACTGACATTTCAACAGAGTTGATTATTAAAAATTAAAAGTCCTTATTATGGTAAATGATGGTCTTTCGAAGATAGTTCTTGGTAAGAAGAGATATTATGAACAGTATGAAAAAAGATTTTGATACAGTATGTATAATAAAGGCTGGATTCCTGTTTTGTTTTCTGAACATGTGTTATTTCAAATGCAAGTATTATCAGTTCAGTTCAGTCGCTCAGTCGTGACCGACTCTTTGCGACCCCTTGAACCGCAGCACGCCAGGCATTATAGCCTATGGCAAATTCTACATTATTAAGTTTCTTCCAAGAGAACTTGTACTGTTTTCTTCATTCAGTAAGATCCATAGGAATTGGTAGATTCTCTGGAGAAGGAAATGGCAACCCACTCCAGTACTCTTGTTAGAAAATCCCATGGACGGAGGAGCGTAGTAGGCTACAGTTCATGGGGTCGCAAAGAGTCGGACGTGACTGAGCGACTTCACTTCACCTAAAGTTACTTGTTTTTCTCTTAAATGGGTAGAAGTTAATGAGGGGTCCAGACAGTACGCCGAGGGCTAGAATCATACTTCTTGATTATATACTTCCTCTCAGAGGTGAGCACCATGACAATGGACATGGGCAGGCCCTAGTTTGCAGACTAAGATGGACTTGTTCAAGAGCTCTGAATGGTGAAACTAGATGGGTGATATTTAGATATGGGAAAATATCTTGCTCAATGTTGGTCTAGAATATGGGGAGAGAGGTGGGAGGGGGGTTCATGTTTGGGAACGCATATACACCTGTGCTGGATTCATGTCAATGTATGGCAAAACCTATACAGTATTGTAAAGTAAAATAAAGTAAAAATTAATTTAAAATGGAAAAAAAAAAATAGAAGGCAGTTTAAAGCCAGTGTGTGGAAAATATAGATTTTAGTAAAAAGACCTGGAGTAACAAAACTGTTACAATAAGAATATTATTACACTTAGGTTCTGGCTCCAATTCTGTCAATTATTAGCTATGTAGTAATAACTTATTTTATACATTATGTCAATTGGCGTTTATAGCAATTGTGTGGAGAAGACAATGGCATCCCACTCCAGTACTCTTGCCTGGAAACTCCCATGGACGGAGGAGCCTGGTAGGCTGCAGTCCATAGGGTCGTGAAGAGTCGGACAGGACTGAGCGACTTCACTTTCACTTCTCACTTTCATGCATTGGAGAAGGAAATGGCAACCCACTCCAGTGTTCTTGCTTGGAGAATCCCAGGGACGGGGGAGCCTGGTGGGCTGCCATCTGTGGGGTCGCACATAGTCGGACACGACTGAAGTGACTTAGCAGCAGCAGCAATTGTATGGGTTTGACTAGTGAGGCCTCTCAAGTTCTGAGACTGGTCTTCAGACTAAGATTATTGTGATAATATTTACTAGTACTAAAAATGTTTTTTTTGGCTCCTTATATAGTATTTTCTGTTGAAAAGGGTAAAATAAAACATAAATAATATTTCTTTTAATTTGTGAGAGCACTGAGTTATTAATACAAGTCACTGCAACCGTCTGTTGACCCAGGCAAGAAGGGTGCTGTGTTTTAGAAAGTCTAGTCTTGCCCTCTTCCAATACTCTCCTTTATCCCATCATGAGAAATCCAAGGGGCCATGAGGATGTGCCCACTTGGAACCTGTGCCCTTCTTTGAGACCATGTCCCCGGCACCTGAAATTCCCTGACTCTACTTCCTGAACCCATGTGGGGCTCTTTTCCAGGTCTCTCTTTGGTGTGTGCACTTCTAGACCCAAGAGGAGGATAGGAGCAAGCTGGGTAGAGGGGGGATGGCAGGGAATGGATGGAACATCATCTATAGCATCTATATTAAGCCTCTTGATGATAAGGAGCAAGAGGGAAAGAGCCATCGGTCAGCCTCTCATTCTGAAAGAGATCGAATGATCCAGGGGACAGAAAATTCTAAATTTTAACTTAGCCTTCCTTCTTAGTGTTTATAAAGATAACAATTTTCAAGGTAGAAACAAAAAAAAAAAAAAACATTTTAACATTTTTGTTTTATAATTTTCAAAATAATTTATGACTTTATACCTTAAGTATTTAGACATGTGGTATGTGTTAGAGCCTGCATGAAATCTTTCTATATAGATACAGATATAGAGATACATATAGATATCTATCTATATTAGACATATAGCTATGAACAAGACAAGATCCATGTCCTATTCTAATGGTGTGGATACCTGATGTCAGAGATTAGTCTAGTAGGTGATACAGATGAAATAGAAAAATCAAAGGCATGTGAAAATGCAGTATACCTACAGGCTGATGTGGAAAATAGTAGAGAGGAAGGGAAGGCAGTGTTGTGTGGGAAGTCTTCCTAGATGAAGTAGGATCATTTGGCTTACTGGCCAGAGTTTGCTGAACCCTTAGTCTAGGGTTCACATATTCTTTAAAATCTCTTGTGTTATTTTTTTCTTGGCTCCATAAACTGCTGTTCCTCTTTATTAAGATATTTAACAGTGGGGATAATTCCTATATGCTTGCCACGTCAGTTTCTCACCACGCATGTCTTTCTCACCACTTATTTCCTCCATAACCCACTCCCCATGGCTTCTGACCCCACCACTCTCTCACAGATCATCTCTAGCCCCCTAATTGCCTATGTTCTCTCCTATTGTACTTGACTTCTCTGATGCCTGTGCTATAATTATTCTATTCTTCCTTACTTGTCTTTTACAATAGCATAGTCTCTCCCTCTGTGATTCTCTTTCTTTTCTATAAATGCCTCCCCCGCCCCAACTGCCTGCTTCTTAAATGCTCATTCAGCTCAAGAGTTCCATTCTCATCTCATTCTGTACAATTCTGTTTTTGCTATGCCTTCCATGGCCATAACTTCAATGATTCACATTTGCTCATGATTCCTCAATACCCTTATAGGTCTTTGACTTCTATCAAAAGGTGGGAACTTCTAGTGGCCAACTCATTGGTTGTATACACTAAAAACCAAGGATAGCCAAAGTGTGACAATTTTGTGTCACATGATCCAGATTGCAATTCTGGCTCAGGGGTGGCCTTGGGAAAGTTCTTTAGAGTCAGGCAACCTGTTTCATCATATGTAAAAGGGAATTAATCCCTCACTAGGTGTCTGAAGGATTAAGTGTAATATCCACCACAATCTATTAACCAGTTGACAGATATCTCACAAGAATTTCTATTTTTGTGATGTTTTTCATTCTTCTAACTGGTCAGCTCATCCTTTCAACTCTACATCTGAAATCTTTCTCAGATTTCTTTCCTTCTTTCTGTTCAAGTTCAGACTCTGCTTCTAGTCTTTTCCCCTCTCTCTTCTGGCATATGTATTGTTATTATTGATATATTTCTAAAGAAGAGATAAGGGCAGCACTTTATGTTGGCAGTAGGATAAAGTCTGAACATTTAAGTCCCTTTGCAAACTGAATTCAAGCTTTATCATTACCTCCATCCTACTCATGCACAGACATATACATGTCTCCTATCTTCTAACCATACCAAGCTACCCTGTTTCTTGAATATTCCAGGTACAGTAAGCTTCATCTGTGACTCTGATTGAGTCTTGTCTTGGGCAAGAAAACTCATCTGTCTATTCCGATAAGATTCTGTTCACCTTTCAAGATATGCCTCAAGTCTTTAACTTCTCACTATAGCCACCTTCCCCTGCCAGCTTCAGAAGTAAATCTTTTCTTTGGTAAATCATCACTAAATACAGATCGTAAGTTCCATTGGGGCAGAGACCTTTGTCTTCTAGCACTTAGGGCAGAAGCTCTCAAGTTGTAGCAGGTATTCAGATGTTATCACAGCATGAGTGCCATCATCATGTTTTAAACAATTTAGCCAACTAGTCCCATTTGCTATTCTAGTGACAACAAAAGTTGTCAAGATTCAGAGATTTAAGGAAGATTGTCTTCAGGATTCTAGTTTTGAGATTTAAAATACATTTTCTCTGTAAATTTTTTTTTCATAATTGACTAACTACTTAAAAACAGAGACAAAGGAAAGGAAAAGAGAGAAAATAACTCACTGCCCCAAAAGGAGGTTGGGGGTCGGGGGAAGGGTGGGGAGAAGGTTCTTGGAGTAAATATGAAAGAATTTAAGACATAAGTAAAAGAAATTGAATTGTTCTCAGGTTTCATTTTTGTTTGCTTGCTTGGCTGTTTGTTACATGGAAGAATATTGATTTAAGTTTTATTAGCTCAGGAATATGACAAAGGTTCTAAGAATGATAACACTGTTACTAGGTCTTGTGAATCCTTGAAAAGTTTAAGGACTAATGAACCCTAGTTCTTTTAAAAATTATTTGCAAACTTAAGTATATGACTTCTCTGCATGTTCAGACCAGTGTCTCAATGGTATGGCCAATAAGTTAAGTTTGAAACCTACCTTCTGAAAATCTTGATAATACAGAACTCCCCATTACCACTATCATTTTATTATGCCTTATAATCATAACTTGTATTTATGTGGTTATATTTATGTTTTTTTACTCTCTGCACTAAAATTTCTTCTATGCACACTCCCTAGATTATTTTTCTCAAATTAAAAATGAAACCAAGGCAAATTCTGCCAACCTTCTATAACTCAGCGTTAAAGCTAGGTAAAATATCTATTAACTAAGTACTCAATGCCTAATTGAAATTCATAATTAAAACTATATCTTCATCATTATGGAAAGTTATTTTGAAAGCTTACCAAAAGAATTGCTCATATTTATCATTAATATTATTACCATCATATTATTTGACATCTTAGGGCCTCTTCACTTTTGTAATAAATTCAAATGTATAAAACATCCACTCTCTTTTCTAAAACATTCATAAATTCTGTGATTCAGAAATTAAGTTATTCGAGGTTATAAGGCATTCCAAAGGCACTGAAAGGGACCCTCTCTTAATTTTTTGTTTTTCCTTTTTTATCTGTGAGTCATTTAAGCATGTAAATGTAGGTTTCTAGTAGTTTCATGCACTGGCTTTGTCTTTTGTGGTTCTGAATACGAATTCAGTCAAGACAAAGAAACTGGAAGATATTTTGATCTGAAAGCTATAAGAATTCATAAGGGAATGAGTTGGTTTCTTCTCTGCTTTGTAATGCAAAGAAGTGCATTCCACAAAATCAGATGAAACAAGCCATTAATTTGACAGTCTCAGTACTCATAGCTATTGATTCAGAAAGCTAAAAACAGATATGGAAGCTTATTGGCTCCAATTAAGAGTCGTGAAGCTTGAGGTAAGAAGAAATGAGAGAGTATTGGGAGAAGAGGAATCATTCACTAACAGAATCCTTCTTAACATTTTCTCATGAATGGGTATGAACTCTTGGTCTCCTGGGTTTCAGTTTGTTTGTTTTTTGTACTTTTTCATTTGTTGACCCTCTTTATGGAATAGTCTCTGGATGTTTGTTTAGCAAACAAAAGGTATTTATCTTATCGTGTGAGACATTTTCATGACAACACACTCAAGAGCTTCCTCATAAGTCTCAAGAAATATTTTCAGTTCCTTCTATACAATTTTATATACTTGGAAATACCTCTGGATATACTCTATCGATAGACTAATCAATACAGATTCTATCCTGCTGCCTGCTAGGTATACACTTATTTTAGCACATGCATCATCGTGCATGGAAGAACTCCTCTCTTTAGAGGTATGTAGAAGCCTTTTGTTTTTTTGGCCCTTATCAATAAGAAGACTGACTAACTCTCATGACCACCTTTAGTGCATATAAATAGCGTATGTGTGTATATATAGTACTGTTTTTTAATGTTAAGGTCTTAATAAAGAGTGCTACAAAAAAGAAGACTCAAAGAGGAAAATGTTATTCACATTTTTAAGAACAGTCCAGGCAACAATAGTGAAGTGGGTTGCAGTTTGCTTCCGCAATCTAACAAAGCAGTATAGCATTATTTGGAACTGCAATTATGAAAGGCCAACATTTCTTCAAATATTCCTTTCAGATTGTCAATTTTTTTCTCATGTTTTAACTTAGTGATAGAAATGCAATTTTTTCCTTTTAATGATCATAATACATGTATATCTTGGGTAACTTTTCATGTATAATCAAGTGACAGGATAGGCTTTTTTCTGAGGTGTGGGGATGCTGATGAGGAAAATCTTGATAGATAACATCAATTATCAGTTATAATCAATTATCAGTTATCAGTTCCTTATCATTTGTTAACAAATCCTCAGTTGAAAAACCTTCCGACCAGCTTTGCACTAGACAAAAATTTGCTATACATTGGATATAATCTAACTCTAATAGAAGACGATTGCATTTCCAAGCAGAAAAAAAAAATAAGATTATTGTAATAAATCTAACATCACAGCAACAATTCATGGAGCTTAATTATGACACTACTAAATGTGAAAATCTATTCAGCGCTAGGAACACTTTTCACATTACATTCACGCTAAAGATTGGCTGTTAAGAGCTCATTACTGGTATTTTTCTAAAGAGTGGTTTATTAAACACAGTTACCTAATAAGCATCTTTGGTGGTGCAAATTGCTGAAAACAGTAATGAGTCTGATTAGACTTCATTTCAATTACGACAGCTTGTCTAGCAAAAAATTTATATATGTATATATAACTTTTTTTTTTTTTCCTGCTGCTTCAAAATCTGGCTACAAGACACTCCAGAGTTTAAAAAATAAAAAGCCACCTCTGTATTTCCTTTCCACAGTTCACTAATGAAGACAGAATTGTCCAAGTCATCATCCAATTTACACACTGGGAAACTAGATAGACAAAGTGGAGTCACAATCATGTTTGCTTAAAAACAGCAAAGGCTGCCTTAACTAATATGTCTAAATAAGGTCACCTTTACTTTCTCTCTGCTTTGTTGTTGTTTTTTTTTTTTCCTTAGGAATATACAACTATAAATGAGATGGAGACTTAAACATGATCCTTTCCTATTTGGATTGTGGAGGTTATTCTCCAGATTAATAGGCTCACCTTTCAATTATGTTTTATCCATGGATCTGCTACTTAAAATCATAACAATACAGAAAGCTGTTGGATTGTGCATGCTAATTATCTCACTGATTTTTTTTAATATAGTGGGGAAAAATAAAAGAAGCCCAGTTTTATGAATGTGCACTAATACATCAGAAAGTATAAAGGAATGTTCATTAGACACTAAACTTGATTTTTATATTTTTAAAAAGTATGTTATTTAGCCACATTTAACAGCTAACCTCCTATTAAATCATGCTTGAATATACTGCTCAAATTGAAAGAAAAAAATTGTTAATGTAAAAAGCCTTTTAAGTGATTAAGCTGTCATTGCTGTCATTTGGGCATTCTAGTAACATTTTAATGCTTCTGAGGGCTATGGCTGGGTTTGCAATCCACTATTTTATGTTTTCTGAATAGATTATTTTTAAAGTATAATATCATTTGACACTGAACTGGATAAAATAATTTCTGAAGTAAAATATGAAAACAATGGCTGGATGTAGAAGCATTTTAAAAAAGGAAGGCGCAATAAAACGTGCTAACCTGAAAAACTTCTCAAGTTAGCTAAGTGATCCTGTAATGGCCGTAAAACTGAAAGTCATATATAAAGGAAATTATAGCACACTTGTAGGCATTTGGATACTTTCAAAAAGATTTACTTAAAAGGAGACCAGTTCCAGGTATTTACTTAAAAGGAGTTCCAATTAAAGGTTCAGTGAGGAGGAATGCACTTCTAAATCTAAGATTCATTAATTCTGTGAATTTTCTGTTCTGTTTAACGGGAGGAAAAAAACTTTGGTACAGAAAACACAAGAACAATTCTAAATTTACAACTGGAGTACCTTCCTAAGTCAGTTATTATATGTTTTAATTTTTGCATTTCAAGGATTTCTTAAACATTTCATCGAACAAGATTCTAATGAGGTGTTTTTCTTTTTGAATAAAATTGAGAACATATGTCAATATACAATATTGTCATTAGGTTTTCTTCTTGAAAAAACTTTACATATGTAAACCTAGACCTCCTTGAAAATGCATAAGAAAGCAATGTTCATACTGTATTTGAGGTCATAAATAAGACTTTTAAATTTTTATTAACTATGGAAACTTTTTGAAATTATGACTTGATTCAAACCAAAAATAAATATATAGCTTAAAAAACCCTTTAAGTGATACTTATATTTGATTAAAATGTTACGTGTACATGCTAGTTAAATCACTTAGAATGTGCTTTGGACTCAGATTATAAATAATTAAACAGATCATTTTTAGGATACAAGCATTTTTTAAAATCTTTTTCTTCCCTGTCATCTTTCCCCATTTTCTCTATATCCTTTCCACAACTATAGACAGAATACTTGAGCACACATATACAAGTGCCTAGATTTGATTTTCCTCTATAACCTACCTGTATCACCTGCAAGGTTCTAGTTTTCCTGTTGTTTAGAAACTTTGGGTAAATAGGATGTACACTATTTGAAGAGGTAGCAGGAAGATTCGACATATTTACTCTTTTAACACAAGCAATGAAAACTAACAAATTTGGATTAAATTTCTCTCAGATTATCTGCTAATTTATAAATATGACTGGGAAAACAACTTCCTTTTCCTTAGAATTATTAGCAAATACTGGAGCTTATGCAAAACTGAGGCCAATAAAATAGTTCATTATCATCAGTAAGAAGTTTAAAATTATAGAATAGTGTTCACCGTATAGAAGTAACATCATTAACGGCTTTGAATTCTGTTGACTGGTTGAGAGCAACCTTACATTTCACTGCTATATTAAAGTAGGCTGTGTTTATTCATAACAGAATAGAGTTGGATTGGGATTAAAGTAGAATTTATGAGCAAAAGGGGCTTCCCTGTTGGCTCAATGGTAAAGAATCTGCCTGCAATGCAGGAGACCAGGGTTCAGTCCCTGGGTCGGGAAGATCCCTTGGAGAAGGAAATGGCAACCCACTCCAGTATTCTTGCCTGGAGAATTCCATGGGCAAGAGTAGCCTGCTGGGCTACGTTCATGGGGTTACAAGAGTCAGACACAACTGAGCAACTCTTATTTACTTACTTACTTACAAGCAAAAAAGAAGGATCTGCATTTCATGTGACAAATGCCAGAGGATCAACCATTTATTCAATTTAGTCAAAACCTAAGCTTTTTCTGTTGTTTTCTAATCACAGTGACCTTGTGTATACTAACAGTAGATGAAACTATGCAGTGGAATATTGTCATGGAGAACGCACTTAAGATGGAATCTGAAGAAACAATTTCTTTTTTTGTAGTACCTTCTATTGTTAGCTTTCCCCAAGGATTACTTTGTTGGACACCCCCTCTAGGCAAGGAAATGCCACTTTCTTTAAGGGTGTTATAACCTGTTCTTCTGTGTCTGTTTCATGGCGCAGCCTTCTTTGTTTTTACAAAAGGAAGAGCCAGTAGTGCTAATGACTGGACTGTCATTCACACGGCACTTTACCAGTGTTCTGTTCATCTGGAAATGAGAGCAGCAGAATTACAGGTGGGGATGATACTCAGATTTTTTTCGCCAAACCATAGAATTGGGCAAGGTAGGGAGAATGGAAAAGAGAGGAAACTACTGTTGTTACTACTAAGAGCTCTTCACTTTTAATCCTTGACCATGTTGGTTGTATTCTGTAGCAGTTTCTCTGCATATGTTGTCTTATATGGACAAAATAACACTAAACCTACCAAAACTCATTTCATGTGTTGCTTTCCATTGCCTTCAGATTAAAGTTATTTTCTTCAGGCTGGACTGAATTATACACAGGTCCCAGGAGTGAAGGACACTGAATTAATGTACTGTGTCACCCAGCCCTGACTATAGAATATTTTTATCAAAGTCCAAGGCACTATTTTGCTATTGCATTAAAAATTAATGCACAGATTGTCAAAAAGAGAAAAATGCCTAAATAATCTAAACAAATTTTGTCTGGGCTTTGCACACTTTAGAGTCACCTTAGGTGACGAGTTTTTAAGGAGAATGGTTGGAGTTGTATACCTATATGTAAATAGTAGTTTTACTCCTTCATCTAATTACATGAGAGAGACTGCCAAGTTAAATAAGTAGTCTTAATAATTTATTTTATGTAAACTGTCTTTTTTAGAGCAAGGTTTCAGAGGAACACAGTAAGAGGTTAAATGCAAATTCCATCTTACACAAGGTCATGGGGCTTGGGAGATTCTGAACTTGTTTACTGACCTCTGTCAGTAGGTATATTGGGCAAAAATGAATGTAGTTCAGCTTAAATATAACTAAATTGAGCTTTGGACTTATATATACTTGAAAAGAATAGGCACATGCAAATAACTATTTACAAATAGCACTACGTAAACATAATGATTAACATAACATTTTAGCAGTGTGAACAAGGACATTAACCAGCCATGTCATAATTCAAGATTGGTACCATGTCTGGTTTGTGTTAATTAATTAAAAGTGTGAATTTATTTTATATGGCACAAGAGTATCTGGAGAATCAACTGAAATTACCTCAGACTTTTAGGAGGATGGTAATGTTATCCCAGCAGAGTCCTTTTTTAAAATAAATATTCAGAACACATAGGAAATGCACAGTATTTGTGGCATTTGGCTTTCTCTTTCTGGATCAGTCATACAGGCTGGATACTATGAATCTAGAGTGGGGCTTTCAGGTTGTGTTAACCCCATTTATCCCTGCATGCTACAGCTCACCTGTTATTTACACACATAAGAGGGTTGATACTGCAGAACAAGGGGAGTGCTCTGTTGTGACACAGAACATACATATTCATTAGCCCTGGCAGTCCCTATGGACATATGTGGTGTGTCCTGATGATCTTAGTATGACAAAAAGAACTGGAGCGGGGGAAGGGTAGATGGCCTTAATGGATTGAAAGCATATATGGAAAAAGAGGAGAGACAGTATGAGTAATGAAAGGCCATAAAGTAACGACTTTAAAGGTTAACTACAAAGCACTATTTAAAGTGATTAAAATTGTCTAAAATCATTCACAGAGGTAGAATAAACAAGATTACATCTGATTCAACATGGGAATATCAGTCGTCTTACCCACTAACCCTCAAACTGTTCCCCTTGCAATAGTTGATTGCACCTGACTCTAAATACTAAGATTCAAAGTATGAATCATTTGTATATTTTAAATTGTGTGTATACACATAGTTGTGCATTCTTTCGAATTAATTATGGTAGGATATGCACAAAATTTTGGACACTGCTTTTTACTTGATTTAGAAAATTATTCAAAAACTTGTACACATATGCTTTGTAAAACTACCCCCTGCAAAGAGGAAAACCCACAAATCTAAACTATTATTTTAAAATATATGGATTTTATGTAAGTGTGATTGTATGTTCACTTGAATACTTTTGACTATGGGAAATTTTATGACCCTCACAGGAGAAGAATAATTATTTATTTAAGTTGTCCTAACCCTCGTCCATGCTTCCAGGATCCCTCACCTGAAGCTAAGTACTAGCTTCCTAATTTATCTCTCAGTTTCTGCCCTTTCTTTCTTGTGGGCCTTATTTAAAATAGAATTGTTGAAGGATAGGGAAGCCTGGCATGCTGTAGTCCATGGGGTCGTTAAGAGTCAGACACAACTCGGCAGCTGAACAACCAACAATTCTTCTATTTATGGTTTGCTTCAGATTTTAGGCTGTCTGTCTTGCTGATATATTGAACACAAGACTGGTGGCCTAAATGTGATATTTCTCTCGTCAATGTAACTTGCTTTGCATAAGTGCTTATGCATTCATCCTCATAAATGCAGTCATTCTCTTATATATATGTCTTGAATGTCAAAAATGATGACCTATGAGACCCATGCATACCAAGTTTCAACCTCATTATGAAATATTGGCAAATAAACATTTTTATACTTGGTCACATTTTGATGAGTGAATATTTTGTTGCCATGAATAAAATTTAATGCATTTTAGGGAAACTGATTCAGATCATAAGCTACCCACAAATTTAATTGAAGGACAGAGTCTATGCCATTCTAGTCCAAGTCATGATGCCTGTAATATTGAATACTTGCTTTTAAAGCCCCAAATGATGACATACATAATAAGATCAGTTGCTTATCCAGATATCATCTACCCAACAAATTCCTATAAGAATTAAGTAGCATAAGTTTGGAGTAACTTAAAATCTCAAAAGTTGTACTAGAAGTTATAATTGACTATTACTATTAAATGAAGTATTGGTTTGTGGAATCAGAACCTATGGCATATTCAGGGAGCATATTAGGAATGGTGGAGACTAATGTGGAAAACAACTAGAAAAAGTATCTAACAAGTCAAAGCAAGCAGAGGGGTGAACACGAAAATGGCAGCAGTCTGGAGACCAGTATTTTTAAGGAATCATTTCTCATTTTACACTGTTGTACTAGTGACACTGAATCAGCAAGGAAAATATCAAATATTTTCCCTGTGCTTTGAGTGGGAGGGCAGGAATGCATCTAATAAAAAGAATTTGGAAAATTTTAATCTAAAGGCACTACTTTTTAAGTTTTAAAGTACTATACTTGCTGGTTTTCAAGAAGATGTACTTAAGTGGAAAAACTGAAGCTTGAAGCCTCAGAGTGAAGTCATAATTTTAACTGCTTCTGTGACCAGCAGATGCTGTAGAAATATCTGATGTTGTAATAGGAAGTTGGAGTGTCATGACAAAGTAGAGAGGGCATGCCGTATCTAGAGGGACCTCAGATTTGGCCAATGGTTGCAAGGCAAGAATGAGATCTAGTCTTATAAGATCAATCAGCTTGTCTTGAAAAAGTGGGATATATGGAAATACAGTTTCTTTTATTATAAAGTTGACTGATTTTTAAAGCTCTGAACTGGCCAAAGAGAACATAGTTACAGGTTACATGCTGCCTTCTTGCTGTCAGGTAGCAATTTCTCTTCTATTGGATGGTGAAGTATTTAAACTATATTTACTAAGGACCATTTAGCCATAAATGCCTTTGTGAGTTTCAAAAAGGATTGCTTCATGCAAATGAGGTAGAGTGGAGGAGGGAGTAATTTGCTGCAAACTGTATCATAATTTGGAGTCTTGAGGTATGAAAGTGTGATTTAAAGAGGAAAATCTTTGACAGTATTGCTATATAATTAGAATGTCTTATTTTCAGACTGTGGGTTGTGAGATCATCCTTAACTGGTTTTAAACCTCTGTTGTTTCTTACTTGTGGTCTCCACAGTGAGTCACAAACACCATTAAGAATAAATACTATACAGTCGTTTGAATTTTTGACATCTTTTTGATTAAGAAGATCATGTTCTGTGTTTTGCTGAGTACGAAAGAACTTCTGTACCTTTCTTACAACCAACATACCCGGTGGAAAATTTCCTTTTCAGTAGCTGTCCAGAAGTTGAAGAAAAAGTGATTTGTAAATTCTAGGAGTCATTTTAGTTTTTCTTCTGTCTAGTCAGTTTTGTTTTGTGTTGTGTTTAATTCATCTCTGGCTTTTTCGAAATAAATGCATAACAAGAAACACTTGTGTAGCAGGTCACAGTTGGAAACAATTTTCACAAATATTGCTGCCTTAGGTAACCTTAGTAACAATCCAGTAAGGTATATGTATGTGTGTGCCCAGTCATTTCAGTCCTGTCTGACTCTGTGCGACCCTGTGGACTGCAGCCTGCCAAGGTCCTCTACCCATGGGATTCCCCAGGCAAGAATACTGGAGTGGGTTGCCGGTGCCCTTATCCAGGGGATCTTGCTGACCCAGGGATAGAACCCGCTTTTCTCCTGCAGCTCCTGTGTTGGCAGATGGGTTCTTTACCACTGGTACCACCTGGGAAGCCCCCTGATAAGGTATATGATACCATTATTGTCTATATTTAATGGCTGAAAAAACTTACATGATATATGATTTCACCAAGATTAGAACAAATACGTGAAGGCATGGATCAGGGCCAGTGGTCTGATTTTCATGCTCAGGATATTCACTCTTCAGACAAAATTCTAGAACCTTTATGTTTTCTCCAGTCCATTCTATGCCAACAATCCAGTAGTGCCTCCCAATAAAATACTGTGTTAGATAGTATTCAACCTCACAGTACTCCATGACAAGTGAAGTACTGAACTATAGCGGAGGCTGTCTGGATTGGGGTCTAGGTCATTAGAAAGATCCCCTCATCTCTAAAATCCAAGCTTAAGAGACATTAGAATGTGAAATTATAAAGAATGCAGAAAGCTGGAAAAGTTTGTTGTCTGGTAAATGGATCCCCTTGATTTAATTTCTTAGCATTGGCCCACATTATACACATAGTGGACCCTCAATTTGTTGATTAATTAAGATGCACAGTTCCTATATCATATTCAGTTTATAGAGGACTTTTCATTTTGGTGTTTTAAAGATGGAACCTATTTAAATCAATTAAGG
Source organism: Budorcas taxicolor (assembly GCF_023091745.1). Classification (NCBI taxonomy): domain Eukaryota; kingdom Metazoa; phylum Chordata; class Mammalia; order Artiodactyla; family Bovidae; genus Budorcas; species Budorcas taxicolor. Next base: position 77,133,316 of record NC_068911.1, read on the forward strand.
ATAATGTATATTTCTGTGTACCCTTCACTTTTCACTTGATACTACTTTTAAATATGACAACACATTTTCAGTCTAAGACTTACTAGGAAATGGACTAAGGAAGATTTCAGATCAAACAGATTAGCACAGGTCATACTAGATACTGCTGTGTTGGCCTCTTGGCTTATGAGGGTGGGTACACAAAAGGAGAATGCTCTTAGTCTGTGGGACATTTCAATTGGTCATCACTCCCCTTGAAGGATAAAGGTAAATAGATACTGCATGGAGCCAGTTTTCAGTACCAGGAAGTTTATAGTCCCCCTCTCAAACTACTTTTTTTTTTTCAATTGGAGAATAATTGTGTGATACAATATTGTGATGGTTTCTGCCCTACATCTACATGAATCAGCCATAGGCATATATATGGCCCTGCCTCTTGAACCTCTCTCCCATCTCCCTCCCCACCCCAGCCCTCTAGGGTGTCACAGAGCACCAGCTTTGGGTTCCCTGCATCATACAGCAAATTTCCACTGGCTGTTTCTTTTACATCTGGTAATATATATGTTTCAATGCTACTCTCTCAAATCATCCCACCCTCTCCTTCCCCCACTGTGATCAAAAGTCTGTCCTTTATGTCTCAGATGTCTCTTATTATTTAGTGAATGTATTTGCTACTGTCTACTTGAAATTTTGAATGTTCTGTGTTAGTTCTGCCATTTCCTACCCAGCAGACGATGAATCTGTTGCATTATTAGGCTAAGGAGCCTAATTATTATTAGGCTAATAATTACATTATTGTATTTACACCAGTAGTGTTTGTTTTCTAGAGAGAATCTTGGTAAGTATAATGTCCAGTTTTTGTTTGTTTGTTTTTAAGATAATGAAAGGTTCAGAAGTACAGTAGCCCGAAGGAGTGTAGTAGGTGTAAGGATGTCACGCAGGCCTGTGTGAGCGCTGTGCAGCTTTTAGAGCAAGCTTGCCATGCCTGCAGGTGTTTGCCTCAGGTGCCTGCCCTTAGGAAGTCTGAGGAAACCTGCAAATGAAGGCAGAGTCCCTACTGGCCAGAATTACCCTATGGGGACCTGTAGAAGAGAGCAGCTTTTACAGACCTTGTGAACTTTGAATAGCATAGTTAGGAGTGAGGGTGGGGCAGTCTTAGATTAATATTTCCAGAAATGTGTGCTAAAAATACTTTCTAGAAGACCTGGTTTTTTATTCCCAATGTCCTCCTATTCTGCAAGTTGTTTTTATGTCCTTCATTTTTCTGTGTAACAGTTTCTTTATCATTTTGAAGCTGTGACAAAACTTTTAAGGATGCCACAGTTGTTTTGTTTCAAACTAATTAAGAGTAAAATAGAAGAAATAAAGCAATGAGGCAGCCACTGTTTAGTAATTAAATCTAGGTTATAAAATGGTCAGTAATGATAAAAATGGAAAATGTTATCCAAATTGACCAGTTTTATGGGAAATATAGACTTGTTCAATTATATATACATAAATTCATCCTATTACAATAAAATAACAAAATGCTTAGGCTTTTTACTATTGGAGAAGGAAATGGCAACCCACTCTAGTGGCTTTTTACTATAGTATCTGTCATCCTTGTGAACACTTATGTTAAGGTATCTTAAAAGCAATTTTCTATTAAATTACATATTTTAAAAACAAACACATCGCATTGTGAAATTTGCCAGCTGTTTTCTTAAGAATTTTATGATACTTTCAAAAATAAAATTGATGTTTTGGAACAATTCTTCAATTATCTTGAACTGTGTTTCTTACTTTCCACTGTTTTCTGAATTTTTACTGTTCCTATTAAGCTATTTCTAGACAGCAGTGGGAGTTATTGTGCCGGAGTCCTGTTTCTAATAACATTAAAATAGTATTGTTTCTGAGGTTTTTCTCTTCATGTTCCAAAGAGAAACCGTATAAAAGCTTTTTTTAAAACCCATCTTATTATTTGGGTGCCAAGTTAAATGACATGCATGTGCTACTTCTTACAGATAACAGCAGTGTAATCAAAGGGAGTGTGATAGTTTGTTTGAAGAACATTTGGCTCTACATTTTTCTTCCATTGCACATCAGAACTATCACCACAAATAAATAGAACAATAATAATGACAATGAAAAAAAGTTTCATTTTCATGACTCTTTACCACCCCGTGGACTGCAGCCTACCAGACTCCTCCGTCCATGGGATTTGCCAGGCAAGAGTACTGGAGTGGGTTGCCATTGCCTTCTCCGAGCTCTATTTCTAATTAAAATTCAAGAAACTGAGGAAAAAGTTCTTTGTGCTCCTACAGGTCAGGACAGTCTCCTGAACACTGGCTTCTTGAGCTCCTACTATTATTAGGAACTAGTTTATGGTTTAGCTATTATACTTTCAAATGCTATTAATGATTTTAAAGTACAATAAAACTCATGTTTCAACTATTCACTCATGTGAATAGTTCTGTTCTCTTAAGGTTATTTAAAGGAAGCTCAATCTTAACTTTTGCAGCCTTGCTTATTAGGTTGTTATTTAGTATGAATCAATAAATAAACTTTCAATTATCTTGGTAAGCACATCCAAAAATAGCATGAGAATCAAAAGGCAATGGAGTATCTAGTAATTGTTCCAAATAAATAATGTTGATAGGATTTTTGCTTAATTTCAGATGAAATAGAAATCTTAAGAAATTTAATTATTTTTGCTAGAGTGAAACTATGCAGTTAAACTATGCATTTTACTACCCAGTGAAAATGGCCAACCTGTTTTATTTAAATTTTATATTCCTGTCTTTCACAGTGACTATAACTTAGCAAAAAACTTGTGCATATATTTTACAAATGATTAATTTACAAGGAAAACTTCAAGCCCAATGGAGGTGAAAGTTGCCCTTTTTGTTTATTTTTTAAAATAATTATTCTAAAGCTAAAGCGGTCTTATTTTTTAAAAAATAGACAATTTTTTTAATAGAAAAAATCATGTTTGTTATGTATATTTGTTGAATAATGCCAATAATGGCTTAACTCAGCTAACTGAAAGGAAGCCAGACCTTTTATGGGTGTGTGTGTACGTGTGTGTATGTGTTGTGTTTGTGAAAAAAATTCCATTGCCTATGACTCCTAAATTATTTTTGAGACCTTTTTTCCAAGATACTTATTCATGTTTCTTCTGTATCAATATAATCAAATTCTTACTCATAGCATATGTGTTTTCTTGTTTTCTCAACTCTGTATTTTGATAATCTTTTAAGGAAAAAAAAAATCCTAATAGAAATTCCCTGGAAATAATTTACAGGACTAATGAATTTGTAGGTCTTTTAGACAGTTCTACATTACAGTCACATTAATATTCTCTCGTTTTTATAAGGCTTGAAAGTAAATCCCATGACACTAGAAGAATTTAGATACTGATTACTTGCGATTGGTTCCTGGTGATTTGCTCTTAATAATTTCCAGTTGAATTTAATGAAAGTATGATTCCTGAAATGCTGCTTCATTAAAATTGCATCTTTTCCCCTTTAAGTGTGGTCTCGGTCATTTCACCCATTTTGCGGTATGTTTTCCTCCCCCTTAAAAAGTAATGATTGAGAAAGCAGAAACAATTAAGAATATCACTTTAGTTCTTCCTAGAAGACTCCCCTGCACCGCCCGCCACCGACACAACCCAGAGTTCCTCTTAAGTGAAATGATGCAAGCTACAGTTGATCAGGACTTTATAATATATTCTTTCCAATTGATGAGATTATTTTTTAAAATACAGTTTTAAAAGAGAAATGTGATGATTTGGGGGGAGATGAAGAAAAGTAAAGAATCTATTGTGTATACAAGAGAAGTAAGGTATTTAGATTTTTTTACTAAAAAATTCATTATATATTCATATATCTGAAGCTTGATTAAGTTATACAGTGCGGCATTCAGATTTAACTTAACTGAGATGGTGATTTGCAAATGAATATCTACATGGATCCTTTTTTAAAATCCAAATGCAAATGAGTACAGTTGCAGTAAAATATATTTGCAAATGAATCCTGTTACTTTATTCATTTATTGTGTAATTACTGCAATCCTTCCCACCTTGTTTTCAGTATTTCTTAATCATTAAGTCGGAAGCATGACAGCAGTGCCAGCCCTGGCATGATTCTCTTTGACTAAAACCTTGTAAATTAACACAATTAGCACAGCATCATCCTGCTAATTAACTTCCAGTGTCTGGTGCAGTGGTTTTGCAAACAAGGAAGAGGGAGTCAGAAGGGAATCAACATGCCATTCTGTTACCAAACTCTGTGCTCTGTTCAGTTTAGCTCAGTAAGTCAAAGCTGGCCATGTCAGAAGCCAGAGTCAGGTAATGAAGAGCTAAAGGGGTTGGAGGAGGAAAGCATAAGGGGGTAGGAGCTGTCAGCATAGACTGCGGTAATTCAGAAGGGAGCTGATGCCACAGATGCTTCATTTAGACCAGACCTCCTTCTTATCAAGGAATCTCTGCCAGAGGGCACAAGAGAGTTTGCAAAATTCACTTAGGGTAATACAAAGGAGATTAAGGAAGCCTGCTTAATATAGCTGTATCAGAATAGGAAGTGTTCCAATCAAGAAGAGATTAGGAGGAGTCAGCACTGGGAAATAGAACAGGGTTCCAGTGCTCTTCTGTAACTAAGTATATGAGAGTCCTCAAGGGTACATTATAAATCCCTTTGGGTACTGGTTCCCTAATGTGGGAAGTAAGGTAATGTCTAAGGTCTCTTTGTAAACTGTAAAATTCAAATGATTCTCTAACTCTGCTTCATATTTTCTCTCTCTTTTAGAATACATTTATCTATTTATTTGGCTGTGTTGGGTCTTAGTTGCTGCACTCAGGATCTTTCATTGCCATGCGCAGATTCTCTAGCTGTGGCCTGCGGGCTCAGTAGTTGTGGTGCTCAGGCTTAGTTGCCCCACAGAGTATGGGATCTTAGTTCCCCAACTAAGGATCAAACCTGCATTCCCTGCATTGCAAGGTGGATTCTTAACCACTGGGACAACCAGGGAAGTCCTTGCTTTGTATTTTCTCTTAAATGAGAAAATAGTCCTGTATAGTTGGCTACATAGTCACCTTGCTTCACTTAGTAGCAGATGATAGAGTTACATACACGTAGCATCTCATTTTCTAGTTGTACTGTTCGAGTATATGCCACTACACATAAATGTAAAGAGTCAGAATCCAGATTCTCTCTGTTCTTATCTTCCCTTTTACCTGCTCCTTTCCTATCTCCCCCTTACTCTCTTCATAAATATATATGAATATATATATCCATATTTATATATATATTCTCCCCTCTTAGTGCCTTGGAAGCTGTAAGGCACAGGGGAAGGTGATAACAGAAGGAAGGAGAACACTAGCTGGAAGACCGACAGACGAGTGATACTTGTTTTTTGGTTGTTTTTTTTTTTTCAGAGTTTCAACAACAGAACTGAGAGGCAGAAAGGAGCCAGTTGTCATTCATACCGAGTTGTAGGCTTTGTGTGATGAAAGCGGTGGAGCGCTGCCTGGGAGATTGCTTTGCTGCACTCCACGAAGCAGATTTGAAACTGTCGTGTACCCCTTTAGATGAGAGTTGGATTATGGAATGACCTGCTATGTCTGTGTCATATTGTTCTGCACAGGGAGCATTATACTGTGCTAACTAGGTGTTCAGTACCAAATAAGAGAGGTATCCTAGATGCGATCTGTCAGCTGTGTCTCATTTTTATATTGGTTAAAATATAAAACAGAAACTGTGGTGTGAAGAGGCAGGATAGCTAGATATGGCCCATGTTAATACTATCACGTGCTAGATGTTAAAAATGTATGCATATTATATATTGTGAGAACCTGTGATTGAATTCTAATTTGACAGGGATGTGTGTGTACATATATATGTGTTTCTGTGTGTGTGTAGCAAGTAACTCTATGGGCTTAGCAGAAATAAATTTGCTTATTACTCAAGAATGAAAAAACTGTAGGTCTTCTACCGAGTTTTCATTTAAATTCCGTTTACTTTTTATCCAGGGCTGAAATTCAGTCCCTTTTCCAGATGTATGCATGGTAGAGACCACAATAGGTGTTATAAACTGTGGAGATCCTTTATAATGTCACTATCATTGGTAGGAAATAGTGGATAACAAAAGAAGTTGGGTGGAAAAGCTTTAATAGTTCCGATGAGCATCAAAATAAATTAACCTTCTCCCCCCACATCTTCAGGCTTGAAGATGCAGTGGACGCCGGAGCACGCCCAGTGGCCCGAACAGCACTTTGACATCACCTCTACCACTCGATCTCCTGCCCACAAAGCTGAAGCTTACCGAGGCCACTTGCAGCGCACGTACCAGTACGCCTGGGCAAACGACGACATATCTGCTCTGACGGCATCCAACCTACTAAAAAAATATGCAGAGAAGTATTCTGGCATTTTGGAAGGCCCTGTGGACCGACCCGTACTCAGCAACTACTCGGATGCACCATCAGGACTAGTGAATGGTCGGAAGAATGAAAGTGAACCCTGGCAGCCTTCCTTGAATTCAGACGCTGTTTATCCCATGAACTGTGTTCCGGATGTTATCACTGCCAGCAAAGCTGGAGTCAGTTCAGCCCTCCCTCCAGCAGATGTCTCTGCAAGTATAGGGAGCTCTCCTGGGGTGGCCAGCAACCTGACAGAACCTAGTTATTCGAGTAGTACCTGTGGAAGCCACACTGTACCTAGTCTTCATACAGGGCTCCCGTCTCAGGAATATGCCCCAGGGTACAACGGCTCGTATTTGCATTCTACTTACAGTAGCCAGCCAGCACCTGCACTTCCGTCACCTCATCCTTCTCCTCTGCATAGCTCCGGGCTCCTGCAGCCGCCACCCCCGCCTCCTCCGCCACCAGCCCTGGTCCCAGGCTACAATGGGACTTCTAACCTTTCCAGTTACAGCTACCCCTCTGCTAGCTATCCTCCTCAGACTGCTGTGGGGTCGGGGTATAGTCCTGGGGGTGCGCCCCCTCCTCCTTCCGCATATCTGCCTTCAGGAATTCCTGCTCCCACACCCCTGCCCCCCACCACTGTTCCTGGCTACACCTACCAGGGTCATGGTTTGACACCGATCGCACCCTCGGCTCTGACAAACAGTTCAGCAAGTTCTCTCAAAAGGAAAGCTTTCTATATGGCAGGGCAAGGAGACATGGATTCCAGTTATGGAAATTACAGCTATGGCCAACAGAGGTCTACACAGAGTCCTATGTACAGAATGTCCGACAGCAGCATTTCAAACGCAAATCGGGGGAATGGCTTTGACAGAAATGCTGAAACATCATCCTTAGCATTTAAGCCAACGAAGCAGCTAATGTCCTCTGAACAGCAAAGGAAATTCAGCAGCCAGTCCAGTAGGGCTCTGACCCCTCCTTCCTACGGTACTGCTAAAAATTCATTGGGATCAAGATCCAGTGAATCCTTTGGGAAGTACACGTCGCCAGTGATGAGCGAGCATGGGGAGGAGCACAGGCAGCTCCTCTCTCACCCCATGCAAGGCCCTGGACTCCGTGCAGCTACCTCAGCCAACCACGCCGTGGACGAGCAACTGAAGAATACAGACACACACCTCATTGACCTGGTAACCAATGAGATTATCACCCAAGGACCGCCAGTGGACTGGAATGACATCGCAGGTCTCGACCTGGTAAAGGCTGTCATTAAAGAGGAGGTTTTATGGCCTGTGTTGAGGTCAGACGCATTCAGTGGACTGACGGCCTTACCTCGGAGCATCCTTTTATTTGGACCTCGGGGAACAGGCAAAACATTATTGGGCAGATGCATAGCTAGTCAGCTGGGGGCCACGTTTTTCAAAATCGCTGGTTCTGGACTTATTGCCAAGTGGTTAGGAGAAGCAGAGAAAATTATCCACGCCTCTTTCCTCGTGGCCAGATGTCGTCAGCCCTCAGTGATTTTTGTCAGTGACATTGACATGCTTCTCTCCTCTCAAGTGAGTGAGGAACACAGTCCAGTCAGTCGGATGAGAACCGAATTTCTGATGCAGCTGGACACTGTGCTAACATCGGCTGAGGACCAAATCATAGTGATCTGTGCCACCAGTAAACCAGAAGAGATAGACGAATCTCTTCGGAGGTACTTCATGAAACGACTTTTAATCCCACTTCCTGACAGCACAGCGAGGCACCAGATAATAGTACAACTGCTCTCACAGCACAATTACTGTCTCAATGACAAGGAGTTTGCACTGCTCGTCCAGCGCACAGAAGGCTTTTCTGGGCTAGACGTGGCTCATCTGTGTCAGGAAGCAGTGGTGGGCCCCCTCCATGCCATGCCAGCCACAGACCTTTCAGCCATTATGCCCAGCCAGTTGAGGCCGGTTACGTATCAAGACTTTGAAAATGCTTTCTGCAAGATTCAGCCTAGCATATCTCAAAAAGAGCTTGATATGTATGTTGAATGGAACAAAATGTTTGGTTGCAGTCAGTGATAACTTCTTTAAAAAAAAAAGGTGATGAATGTTGGCGCGCACACACACACATAAAGCCTGCTACATAGGGTATAGAGCCCCTTTCCAGTAGTGTTTAAATCGCAAAGGGTACTGGGGAAGAAGACGATTAAGTTGCATCTTTCGAGTCAGGGTAGATTTGGAGGAAGAAGGCATCCAATGAGACCTTCGGATGTGAAAGCCCCAGATGACAGAAAGCATCTGCCGATGCTCAGTTTGGTTCAAGCTAGACAACACTCACCAAGGAGCAAGGTGCAAGTGTGTTGATTTCAGAAGGACGTGAGCCTCGTGTGTTGATTCCATTCTGCTGTTCTCGAGATTTAGTTGCTGTCAAGTGCCTGGAGTGGTGCTTTATTTTTTGTTTGCCTCACAATTACATTGGTGGCATGTGCTAATATAAAGAGCTTTAACTTCAAACATTATTGGACTAAAGAGATGAACGGTTGTGTTTCGACAGAAAACCAGATTTTTGCCATTTTAAGAGCAACAGTATTCCTCAATCCTGTCTGTTCTGCAGTATTAAGCTAAGAACAGGTAAAACAGGGTAACGGTAATCTGGACCTTAATTTCTGCAGTTCATTTCTTTTAATGTTCTTGTCTGCAAAAACTCAGGAAAGTGATTGTGTTTTGTACAGTACCTCAAAGGAATGTGTTGAAAGCACTATGTACTGCTGAGAGTAATGGGATAGGCTTCAATGTTACTTTATATTAAAATGTATGTTTACCTCAACAATTGGAAAATAGCAAGGAAAATTACTTTGAATGTATCCGGAAAAATACTGACGCGTGATACAACTGAATATTTACAATTTAAAGTAAAAATGGAAGGATTTTTTAAAAAGGTTCTTTCACTAATTATGGGGAATTAACCAGAGCAGAATAATTCTTTATATCAATACCTGCAAGAGTTCTTCGTACATTGCTCCTTGATAACGAAGTGAAAATATTCTTAAAAGGTACACTGGTTAATGGAAAGCTATTTACTCAGTTTGTGTTAGTGTCTGGAGCAGTCAACCACAAGACCTGTTTAGGACCCTGAAAGTCACAGTACCTAAAAACTAGGACTGTCTTTTTCCTGAAGAGGTGGTAATGGTGGTGGTGGTGGTAGTTTGCAAATTCTCCCTGAAAACTGCTGGAAATGGTGTCATTCTCTTCACTAATCTAGCTTATAGGCTTGCCATGCTGTTTGACAGAATGCAGAAGATAACAGCCAAAACAAACAAGCAAACAAACAAATAAAAACAGAAAACAACCAACCAACTTATATATATCCACAAAGAATATGTCTGCATCCCCTTTCCTTCTTTTGGACTCCTCTCTTGTCAGTGCAATTTTGCTTCTCATTTTGAAATCTTCTGGGCTGTAGTGCTCCCACATTCATTTCTACCTCAGTTTTGTTACATTTCTCCTGGAAAGTCCAGTAGACAATTGGAAGTAGACACACACACACACACACACACACATGCACACACACACATGCACACACACACCAACAGATATAGCTTGCCAAATGTATTACTTTGTTTTCTTTCATCTTTTCCTATAAATCTAGTTTCTGAAAAATATCAATCTTCATGCTCACTTCCACCTGGGCCCACCCCCACTCCAACAGTGTATGTAGCATTTTTCTTAGTTTCCCACTCCTTTCCTGCTCCCCAAGTTGTTCTTTGTATCCTTTAATGCTTTATGTGCAACTTTACATTGCTAGCTGACTGATGTTCGGCAATGCCTCTGAACTGACACAGAGTAGGCCATAGCCTCCCAAAGCCACTGCCCATGCATAAGCAGTACAGCCTGGCTTTTTGAATGTATTTTTCCTGTTTTTATTTTTTATTTTATTTTATTTTATTTTTTTTAGTTGAGAGATGCAGTAACAAAACTGTTGCAAAGCACTGGCATTTTATGTATTCAAAAAGTGATGTACATTTTTACAGACTTTAAATAAATGCAATGAGAAGCCCTAAGAAAGGTCTTTCTGTTATTGTTTTGTTTTCCTTCCATATTTCTTTTTTTGTTGTTGTTTTTACTGATTTCATCTACAATGTCAAATTCTCTGAAATGCTTAACATAGAGAAAGCTAATGAAGGACATCATGATATTTCTGAGATTTTATGATGCTTGATCATTACTCCCCTTTTTTCTTATTTTTCTTGCTAAAAACTGAGCAGATGAACTAGAATTAAATTTACTATGATTTTCTATCAATTAAACCTGTTCCTACATATAAATATTCCATATTAAAAAGTAGTGCCTTTCATTAAGGATACAAAAAGTAATATTCAAGTACTTCCTCTGCTTTTCACAAGTGAATGAACACTACAATCATGTTCTGGCGCTACCCTGCACACATCCCTTATTGTAAGGAAATTCTAATATCCCCATTAACTTGTAGGTTCATATTGATCTCACTGACAAGTTTACTTTTGCACAGTGCTGACCTATTTTCAGTCTTTTGGATGTCACATTTCATTTCTGCCAACATGCTGTGTTCACTTGAAAGCAACTGGCAAGTTTTGACAAACCCAGTCTTATTTAGACAACTTTGGAAAATCCGGTATTGACCCACATTTCTGTGGCTAGTAAGAATTAATGCCAAATATATGACTGCACTATTGTGTTTTACACTCATTTATAAAACTGAAAATAAAGTCATGCATATTGGCTTTTAGCTTTAAATGACTTAAAAATTACTTTTGAGCTATGAGTGGTCAAAAATCCATGTATTGAGGCAGAAGCTGAAGTTGTGTGTGAATTTCATTTAGCCTAATGAATACTAGGATTTGATCTCTTAGGAAATTGGGCATGCTGAAGAAATGAAGATCTGTTGAGGGAGATAAGGCTGACCTTTGAGGAAGTAGTGCTCTCCTGTGAGTCTTTGATTCTTCGTGGCAGCATTTTGAGCTCGTCTATGGACTAACCTAATAATGAGCTCTATTCTGACCATCCTTTCTTGAGCTTGGGGTGGGGGGGTGGGGGGTGGATACCACATCCTGAGAATTGAATGTGTACAATCAGTGATGGTACAACTGAGTAATGGGGCTTCGTAGTCTTGGCCTCTTTGACTGCTAAGAATTTGGAGAAGGCTACTAATGAAGGTAAGGTAATGAGCCAGTCCAAATCTCTTGCCGTCTGGCCAGGGGATTTGAGCCAGTATACTTAACAGCCCCTAATTTCTTTCTTCACAACTGCAGTAACATTTCCAACAGGGACAAAAAGGAAGTGAAGGAAACTACTTCAGTAGAAGAATCAATAGAAATTCAAGAGGTAGTTCATAATGACCTTATGTGTGACACAAATGGGAATACTCTACACTTCTGGCATGCTTCTCACCAAAATATTTAGAACATTAGTGACAATATAGAAAACTTTGCTGACTGAGCTGATCAATGGAATGTGAAGGCAGTATACTTTAAGGCTATTTACTTTCACACGGAATGTTTATCTATTAGTCAGTTTGTATTCTACTCAAATGCAGATAGACGGGTATAATGTTTTCTTGTGCATTTGAAACCTATCAAGGAGAAAATAAACCATTCCACTCAAATACATAGGCCAAACACCATCTGGGCCAGTGATAAAAACTATCCAGAGGCTATGCTATGTGAAATACCAAGGTCAGTTTACATCGGTTGCATAGTACTTGGCTATGCAGTTTTTGGAAGAATACATCCAAAAAAGTCCAAATTAATTCCCACAATAGTTTGTTGTAAATTTAAATTAATTTATGGGTTGGAATATATGTTTTTGAAGCATACAGAATTTTATTTCTCTGAAAATGTGTCCAACTCCAAACAGAAAGTTTATAATCTCATTCTCATGGTTTTTTTTTTTTTAAACAAGAATTGGGTATCATGATCATTGAAACTATTTTGCAAAGTGAAAGGGACACAGTTTGTTGAACTATTGAGGCCACTAAAGTTCTAATATATATACATATATATATATAATTAGTGTGTATGTTTGTGTGTGTGTACGTGTGCTGTTTTCACTACCAACTGTTTGAACTTTAAAACTATTTTACGTTACTCGGAAACAACTGGTTACTTTCTCTCTTCATATATGCAGAGATATACATGACCACTTTACAATTCAAAGCATTTCAATGCTTTTTCTTTTGAAAAGTAAAGCCTTCGGTTGTTGAATCACCTGCTGATTTTCATATGAAGCACATTAGCAAACATGGAGCTATTAGTGTTTCAGAATTCAAAACCAGCTGTACTTGTGACTAACTCAC
>NC_068911.1:77151003-77156003 GCF_023091745.1 Budorcas taxicolor
TGAAAAATAGAACATGTATTAATCAAAATCCCATTTTATCAAATACTCTCAAAGACAAGTAGCATAAAAATCTTGTAAGTTTTGTCCTACTATAGTAAAATGGTTTTATAACACAGTTTTTAATTGATCTCTAGATCATATTATTTTCAAGTTAATGCTATTAAATTGTAATATTTGGAAATTATCCAAGAATTAAATTATCAGCTCATTCTATTTTCACCAACACATTTAGAAGACTTTTTCTGGTCTACTTTCCTATCTACTTGTCACTGTTCCTGACCTCACCCACTTGCACATAACACACTTTATGTCTCCTTTTAAACTACCGCTAAGATGCTAGAGAACTGTCTAGGAACTCTACAGAATATAGAACAAATGATTGTGTGCCAGCGACTGAAGATAATGGAAACTAACTACATACTCACTCTTCCAGCCGCATTAGATACCACTTACCTTTTTGTTCTCTTTGGCCTAAAGCAGTGGCTCTCAACCTTTAACATGCAACATAACAATTACCTAGAAAAGCTTGTTAAGTTTCTTGGACCCAACACCCTGAGATTCTGATTTGGTAGAGAAAATAGGAGGACGTTTTCTTACATTTCTATCAAACTTACAGATGGGGACAAAAATGCTGACTTGAGAACCACTGGCCTAGGGGTAGAAAAATTTTGTCCTAACAGATCTCCAATTCTGTGGGAAGCTCAAGAAAACATCTGGAGCTGAATCATCGTGCTCTTCTCTTGGTGAGCTAAAAGTGATTTAGCTACCACCTAGAAATTATGAGGAAGGAGTACTGTAAATATCATTTTAATAACTTTAAAATCATCATTCAGTTCAGTCACTCATTCGCACGCATCTCTGGGACCCCATGAACTCCAGGCTTCCTTGTCTTTTTGCTTTTTCATACTGTTCATGGGTTTCCCTAAATAGTTACTTAAACAGAAAGATTTGGATTCTAATCAAATTTGAGACTGAATGCTGCACAACTCAATTTGAAACAAGGATCTTTAAAAAATGTTGATGACAAAAAAATAAGGAAAAGTCACTGAGATGATAAAAAGATTGTGCATACACAGCTAAGATCATTATTTTCACTCTCACCCTTCCTTGAAATTCAATCCATTTTTAGTGAAAATTTACAAGTTAAAAAAATTATGGAAAAAACTAATAAATAACCATAATGATAATATATGCATTCATGTTATATTAAAATACCTTATTATATCATGATATCACCTATATTTAAATTACTCTAAAAATGCCATGAGAAAGTTTAAGACTTCATCTAAAAATAAGTCATATTAGGTAACCAAATAGTCCCTCAGTTCTATTTCATGCATTTCATCTATACAGTTCTGTAAATAGTAATAAAGACAGATCATTAATAGTTATCATGAGTCTTAGGAAACATTTATACCAATTCTTACTAGCTAGCCTATTTTTACTATATATACAAGGACTCTGGAGTATGCAAATTAAATGACTGACTTAAAATTGAGCCTGGATACAGGAAAATGCTGCTTTCCTCTAGATTTTTCTGTGATTCTTAAACTGCTCTTAAAAAATATAGAACCTGGATTATATTAATAAGCTGATACCTTACTGTAGTAGTTAAGTTTTAATTTAAGTAAATGACAGGTCAATGGCCAAAATAACAAAACTGCCTTTCCCATCCACTGAAATTGAAAGATTATCTAACCTCTTCCTGACAGTGACATTTACATTACCACCTAGTGCTAGTTTTTTTGACCAGAGTCGAACCGTTTCAATTACCTGTTCTCTATGTGGTTCATTTCTTTTATTTTTAGGAAAACACAATTCTTTTTCTAAATAGGGTTGAGTAATCAGATAAGGGAAAAAATTCACACAATTCAGTAGGAATACTTAAATATATGGGATGAGTTAACGCTACACTGTCTAAAATTCCAGTTGACCCAATATGTATGTCATGGATACCAATTTAAGGATGTGGATTCATCACAAACTTTCCCACTGCACTTTTTATTTATTTTTTCTTCCTGGCATTCTTTAAGGTTTTGGATTTTAAAGAAGGTTGAAGAAGGTGGGAGAGGCAGAGAAGAGAAATGTCAGAAAGAACAGAAATGAACTAAGTGGACTTAAGTAAATGATGTTCCATTTTTATTTATCATGAAATTTGTACATTATTTTTATTTCCCCTAAAGCCAAACTTATAAAAATATGCTGAATGACTTCAGATTAACAATGCAAATGGTACTGCTTATTGAGATAGTAAACAACACTGGGGAGATAAAAAAGGGATAGTAGGTATAATTAAATATCCTTTTCAAATGCTTTGGTTAAGTGCAGTTGTGATGGAGAACCTTCTAAGCTATTTTCTCTGATCTATAGAATATGGAAAAGTTGTTATGTCA
The DNA here is from genome assembly GCF_023091745.1 of Budorcas taxicolor. Classification (NCBI taxonomy): domain Eukaryota; kingdom Metazoa; phylum Chordata; class Mammalia; order Artiodactyla; family Bovidae; genus Budorcas; species Budorcas taxicolor. The sequence continues at coordinate 77,153,397 of NC_068911.1, forward strand.
GTGACAGGTTTTTGAAATGGCAAATCTAATAAAAAAAAGTGTCTTCAGTTGGAGATCCAAAATTTATGGTTATTATTGTTTGTAGACATCTGGTCTCAAAGAATGAAAGGCTAATTATTTTTAGGGAAAAAAAAAAAGAATCTAATAGAAAATTAAAAAGTGGTTGAAAAAGAAAAAGAAGTAGGTAATACTGTTTCCACTGGGCTTCCCAGGTGATACACTGATAAAGAATCTGCCTGCAATACAGGAGACGCAAGCAGACACAGGTCCGATCCCCAGGTTGGGAAGATCCCCTGGAGGAGGGCATAGCAACCCATTCCAGTATACTTGCTGGGAGAATCCCATGGACAGAGGAGCCTGGTGGGCTACATGCCACGGGGTCACAAAGAGTTGGACATGACTGAAGCAACTGAGCATGCACACACTGTTTCCATGACAGTGTCTTATGATGCTAACATTAAAAAATTATTTGTCTACTGAAATGATAAACTTCATATTTGAAAATATGAATTATACCGAGATACATTAGTAGGTGTTTAAGAATCTACTATAAATAGAACAAATGTATAATGAACTTGAGTTCATATTATTTAAAAACTGTAAGCCTTTGACAATCCAAAATATTCTTATTTTTATTAAGGAAAGTTAATGAGGCAAAATCTGAGTCCTGTAACATCACAGATATATATATAAAGGTGAATATACTATAGCAATTGTAGTGAGACCAAGTGCCATTTTCAGATATTTACTATAGGCTTGGTACAGTGATAAACGCTTTATCTCATATTTTTCAATAGCCCTGTAAGGTAAATGTTCATTTTTCAGAGAAGAAAACTAAATCTTAGCAAATTTAGTAGTGTATCCAAAGTGAGCAAGAATTTTAACTCAGTTCTATTGACTCAAAAGGCCGTGTTCTTCATTATTACGTGATACTGTCTAAAGTCTCCATTAACCTAATTTATATATGTTACAGTGACTGAACATAGAGATGACTGTTAGCCATTGTACAGAATTCAGGATGGTGTCCTTTAAAAAAGAGTGCCAGCATTTTTTGAACTTCATTTAAAATTTGTTTTATTTTATATTGGTGTATATTGATTAACAATGTTGTGTTAGTTTCTACAAAAAAGTGATTCAGTTATACATATACACATTACCTGTTCATTTTCAAATTCTTTTCCCATTTAGGTTATTATAGAGAAATGCACAGAGTTCCCTATGCTATACAGTAGGTCCTTGTTGGTTATCTGTTTTAAATAAGCAGTGCCTACTTCTCAGTCTGAAGCTCCCAATCTATCACTCCCCCCTCAACTATAAGATCTTTTTCTCTGAGCCTGTTTTTTGTTTTGTAAGTAAGTTCATTTATATCTTTTTTTTAAATTTCACATATAAGCAATATCATGTGATATTTGTCTTTCTCTGTCTTACTTCACTTAGTATGATAATCTCAAGTTCCATCCATGTTGCTTGGACTTCACTTTCGATCTATCAAAGTGATACTCTTAGTCCAATTTTTATATTCATTTCAGAGATAACAGTTTACGTTTATTGGGTATATCATGCAGGATAATGTCAACTTTACTTGCAATTTTCCCTCACTCTACTATCTATGAGTTAGTGCATTATTACCCCCAGCTTCTGCTGCTGCTGCTGCTGAGTCGCTTCAGTCGTGTCCGACTCTGTGCGACCCCATAGACGGCAGCCCACCAGGCTCCCTCGTCCCTGGGATTCTCCAGGCAAGAACACTGGAGTGGGTTGTCATTTCCTTCTCCAATACATGAAAGTGAAAAGTGAAAGAAAGCAAATTTATAAAAAGAATATTACAAACACAAATGAGCCTTTAATAACTACTTGCTAAGCATGTCCGACTGTGCCACCCCATAAACGGCAGCCCACCAGGCTCCCCTGTCCCCGGGATTCTCCAAGCAAGAACACTGGAGTGGGTTGCCATTTCCTTCTCCAATGCATGAAAGTGGAAAGTGAAAAGTGAAAGTGAAGTTGCTCAGTCGTGTCCAACTCTTAGCGACACCATGGCCTGCAGCCTACCAGGCTCCTCCATCCATGGGATTTTCCAGGCGAGAGTACTGGAGTGGGGTGCCATTATAACTGCTTAAAAGAAATTTATTTATAAATTTCCTCTTTATCTTCAACTATCATCATGCCCTTCTACATTATGAAGTACTGTTAAAAGTATACCTGGTATTATGATATACTTTATTTCTATGTGCAAGAAATGTATCTGAGAAACGTCATCTCAAATAGAGATATTCTCCAATTTCCAACCACAAAAGCAATTCTATATTAACAGGTAAACACAGAATACTGTGTTTAGAAATGTGCATCACTGCATTTGATTCTCTGATATATTCAACTATGTTGAGAGGTCACTTGTTTCTGGCTATTGTCATTTTGGCAGTGGTAGTTCGGGGAGCATGGTAAGCAGAGTCAAAGAATATGTGCAACTCCTCTTTTAAACGTATATAAAAGCAACACAGTCAAAACTCATCTCCAAAAGAGAGAAAAAGAAGAAAATCCAAATGAAAAATTTGGAGTCAACTGATTTAATCAAGTGATCAGTGATGTAGACAATGCCACCTGAAATAACTT